>NC_141757.1:84366877-84669907 GCF_982258835.1 Parasteatoda tepidariorum
ATAATAGTTCTCATTTTTAAGCTGAAATGACAGTAAATTTAAACATTTTCAGCTTTAAGCAAATGTAATATTTTTCGAGATTTATGAAAATGATCAACTTTTTCTGCATTTAATATTTTGAGGCTATTATTTGCAGGTATTAATTATAGTTTAAAAACCGGTATTTAAATTAATGAAAAAGTCCAAATTATACATACAGAACATGCTAAAAACTGAAATTTAAATATCCTTATTATGCAACTAAAAACATACAAAATAACACAATAAAAACATGTATATATTGCAAAAAAATTAAAGGGTATCTTTACACCAAAAATGGTGGCAACTATTTTGCACCGAAATGGTGCAGTGAAACTCAACGCATAAAACTTGGATCAAAGTGTCACAATTTTTTTAAATTCAATATCAATAAAAATTTTAATTCCCATAAGATAAGAGTAAGTAAAACTATTTTTACAATATAATATATAGTACGAATCATTGATTTAGAACAGTGTTTCCCTAACTTTTGACTTTTGTGTACCCTTTTTAAATTTTCGTAACGCTATGTACCACTAATACAAAATGAATGCATTTTTAACTGTAAAAAAATTGCCCAAAAGTTAAAAATCACAACTGGCTGTTGATACCCCTAATTATTAACTGTTAACTCTGCAAAAAATAGCCAGTAGAAAAATGCGTAATCGTAAATTTTTATGGCAAGCTTTGCTTTTAAATAAAATTTTGTGAAATTTTTGTTTGTTGCAAGATATTTCGCATAAGAACGCGTACCCCCGCTAAACTGTTCTCGTACCCCTGAGGGTACGCGTACCACATTTTGGGAAACACTGATTTGGAATGTTTAAATACAACAATTCTTAAAATAAATTGAATTTGTTAATCAAACATCTGCTTAGAACAGATAGAATCTTAAGACGAATTCGAACTAGGCTTGACAGATCGGTAAAGAATTGAAATTATACATAATAAAATTAGCTAATGCAGTTCTTAGAAATTTAAAGATTGAAATATAATTATTCTTATTTCACTACTAAAAGCTTGCTTACATATTTAACGGTGAATTTTGTTTCTGTTGATTAATAACAGCGTTAAAAATAACAAGCTTTAACCAACTATTTCGGATTGTAAACTAACAACTCGCGATATTTTACTTGACGTTTCTTGAATTTTTGATATTAAAAGCGTGCCAATCGTGTTTTTGGAAGTGGAAATAATTCTAGTTTGGTGTGAAAGCGTGAGATTTTGATGAAAGATTATTAATTTTAAGCGTTTAGGTTTAAATTACACCCCTTAAATCATAATTGAACACTCGATTTGGTATTACGCTGCAGTAAAATATTTTCTGGTACTATTAGTTTGGTACTACATTGGTACTATTGGTTTGGTACTACATTGGCACTATATTTGGTTTGGTACTTTGTATACTACTATTTTTTGGGATGTTCAATATAATATTCGGAGAGACATTACACCGTAGTTTTTATTATGTAGCAGCATTGAACACACCGTTAAATTCTCACGAACTTGAATTTAAATGTAAACAATCTACAGACAATAACTAAACTTTTCCAACCCTGGTGTTTTAAGAAGTAAAAATATTTCACTTATATTGTGAAAGTGCGTGATCATAGTGTAAACTTTTACCACTGTAAAAGCTTCAGATTTATTTATACCCTTTTAACTCTATATAGAAGCACGATTTGGTGTTAACTTGAAGAAAAAAAAGTATTTCTTCACATAATTTATTGGGTTGTTCAATATTAAATTAGGAAGGATAGTAAACCACTGTTTTTACAGTATACAGAACACAGGACAGTACACATTTAATTAAGAGTTATTCTCCTTAAGAAGATGTATTATATATAAGTAAAAACGATTTAAAAGCTTTCTATTTAAAAACAAATGACTGAAAACTGAAAATATACTAAGATATTTTTAGTATATTTTTAGTATACTAAAAATATCCCTCTATACTAATCCCTCTACTTTAGTATGCTAAAAATATACCCCTAGGGATATATATATATATACTAAAAATATCCCTATGATTCTAAGATATTTTTAGTATATTTGTTACGTTTTTTGAAACGTTTAAGAAGTTTCTCAAGACACCCAAGACATCGATTGTCACTCACATTTGCTTAATTCTGAAAAGACAGCTAGATTATTCAATGAAGATTGATTATTTTTTAATAGTTTTGATGTAGTTTAAAAATAAATACTTACAGCCATAGCCTTGATAATAAATTTTTAGTATTTTAAAATATCATTTTAGTCATTTTGCTTTCGTTTATATAAAGTATCAATTTAGGCAGGTGTTTTAATTTAAACACTGAATTTTGCTACAAACAAAACAAATATTTAAATAAATTGTCAATTAAACAAAACAAATCTTCTCATCCCTGGACTTATTCTCAACTGGAAAATAATTCTGAGATACTTTATCATTAGTTATAGACATCTAAGGTTTTGTAATTTCATATTTCATTGTAACATTCTTGAAAGTAAATTTTTTTTATTACAGCATATTAAGAAGAGAAATTTTTATTTTATTTTATGAGAAATACAAAATTGCTTGTGATACATTTCACTTAGAATGAACATTTATTGGTACAATTATAATTTAAATAAATGTCACAAAACCCGAAAATTTCAGATATTTTTAAAACATTATTAAATCTTGTTTTATACTTCTTTTGACTTAGTAGAATACGCAAAAATAAATCTATTTAAGAAGTTTTTTTAATGATCTAAATTCTAATTAAAAAAATCCATGGTGAAAGAAAGTAATACAATTATATACTTTAATAATTAAACGGAAAAAAAACAGCAAAATGTTTGATATTTGTTTTTTTAACATATTAAATATGCATTCAACTTTTTCTAATTAACATAAAAGCAAAACGAGTAGGAAAAATCTATGCCTTATTACTCATATTTCTCATATTTCTTCAGAAGTTCAAGCATTACTATCAAAAACTATTATAAAAATACAAAACATAAAATAAGTTATGTAAAAAAAAGATTGAAAAATAAAATAAAAATGGGTTTCTGTAGTTCACAAGAAAATAAGACAGCACGGAATTTGGTCTTGAGATATGAAAGTAATAAAGAAAAAAAAATAGTACAACAGCTAATTTCGTAAGAAGCTTATGATAATATTCGGGGTTTCTTTTCCTAATCCTATCAACATTACGAACACGGAATGTCGGAAATGGATGCTTTTTCAGAATTCTTTCAGACGAAAAGTATTGTGTTTTTTTTATTTTTAAAAAAAATGTTTTAGAAATATTTTGGGCATTGTAAGAAATGAATTTCGCATAAAATAAAATGTCTAGTGGTTTCAAAAATGTTTATAAAGAAGGTTAAATTAAATTAAAATAATATTCTGAGGTTTTTGAATATATTAAATAATTATGTACTAATAGATATGTTAAATAACCCAGCATGAATAATTTCTTTGAATGAACAAACATATTAAACAAATTCAACTTTCCAAGATTTATAAGTATATTAAAAAAATATGAAATAATAAAAAGATTGCATAATTCAGCTTTAATAGATACGTTAGATAATCTAGCATTGAAAACTGTGTTAAATAATACAGTACTAATAACTATGTTGAATGATCCAGAATAATAGTTATTAATAAAAAAATAAATTTCTTTTTTCTTATGAATATGAATTATAATATGGTAAAAAATTTTTTTAATGGTAATATGAAGTTAGACACATAAAGGTTTACTAAAAAGTAACTGTCAGCATTTGGAGCGTTGTCTGAGGGAAAATGATATTGACTTTGTGATATAAAAGCCATAGTTTTGAAGTCAAACAAATAAAATTTAGATATGGAAAAAATTTGATTTACGAAAAGTGATTCACGAATTTTGATTCACGAATTTAATTCACGGAACTACCCATCAGTTCAATTCATACATTTCTAATGAAAATTTGTTTCAAGCAAAGTTTAGAAAAGCCCATCAGTTCAATTAATACATTTCTAATGAGAATTTGATTCAAATAAAGTTTGGAACAGGCCATTATTTAATTAATATGTGTCTTGTCTAAATTTGATTCAAATAAAGTTTGGAACAGTTGATCATTCAGTTAATATATTTCATGTCCAAATTTGATTCAAGCAAAATTTGGAATAATCCAATTATTTAATTATTTTGTCACAAGCACAGGTGCTTAAAGATGCATGACAAAATAATTTTTTGTTATATTCTATCAAACATCTATTATTACGCAATATAATTTTAAAAAGGTTTTATGTAGTTGGAAGCAAAAGTTAAATGTAATATACCAAAATAATTAGGACTAGCGCTAGCGCAAACATCAAATTATATAAATAAGTGCACTTTTATAAGCACAAACCGAATTTAAAGTTTGAACTATTTGAACTTAAAAGTTTTGTTTAAGCTAGACCTGGCTTTGAATGCGAATCGAAATTCTGCAAATAATTCTCCAGCAGAATCACCAAAAGCGGCTAACTCAGTCAACTCAATGTTGAATAAAAAGTCCATGTTTGCTGTTATTTCAAACTTTAGAAATGCAAAAATCTTTAATCTCTTGCATATTCTATATTATGTAAATATTTATTGTAGAGTTTTCCACTAAAAATTCTTCCACATATCCTTTAAAGGGCACGTAGTATACACCAAAGTTCTATAAACTTTCCAAGAAAGAAAGAGATTCAAAGTCAATTTTCTTAAGTGTTGTTCTAGAAGGGAACACACGGAATTACTTCCACTGTTAGTATACTTCTGTTTTCCTTTTCGTAATGTTTATGTCTTTTCCCGGTTCCCTTTAGAAACTGTGACTGCAACCGGAGAAATAAGTGTTAAAAAGAGTATACACAGCGAATCCCAATTGGTAGCAGAGTAATGTTTGTTTACGCCTTATTGCACAAAAGTGTTTAAATAAAAAAAATACTTTTCAAGTAAGAACTTTTCTACAAAACATGTAGAAGTTTAACATTTAAGAGTATATAAATGAAAAAACGTTAAATGAAATTTAAAAAAAATATTATGTGGTCTGGGTGGAGAATTTAATTCAAAAATATTAAATCATTGAATGCATGCATAGTGAACATGGATGAATGAGGGAAAAAGCATGCTTTTAAAATAATTAACTACAAAATTAGATTTTTCGATAACATATATTTTTTATAATGTATATTTCGATAATATATATTTTTAATTATAATTTTCTACAAACATAACTATGTTCGAGATTTTTTAAGCAGAGTAGCATAGAACAGTTAGATAGAAAAGTATTGGTCTTGTATTTATATTATGGGTTACATGTGGGGACATTAATGTTATCAAAATGCAATTTTATGATATATCATTTTAATTAATTTTTTTTAAAGAAAGACGAAAACCATTTCCTGTGAGGACTGTAAATATTATCAGGCAAACAAGTTTTAGTAGCAATATTTTCTACTTTCAAAGAGCGTTTAAAACTTTTAAGCAGTATAGAACTTTTTGAAAGTTTGTTTAAATATGGTAGTATATAGTGGTGTATGGTTGATTAAATTGTTATTTTACAATTTTTTTCGAGAAATTTCTAACAGTGGTAAGTCATTAAAATTGATCAGTGGAAAGTTTGATTCATGGTATCAAACGTAATTAACTATTGAAAAATGATTCTACTCACTACTGTTGCCTGTAAGTAAAATGAAAAAAAAAAGTGAATAAAATTGGAATGGGCTCAAAGTTAACCATTACTATTTGACTTTAAACATTCCCACAACAGCCCATTTTGGGGCAAGGGGTCACTGAGTTAAAAGCTTCACAATTTTCAGACGAACAACATAATTGTGGCAGTGTGATTAGTACTGTGCACAGGCCGCCTTTATTTCCAGACAAGCTGGTATCCCTCGATCTGAAGCTGAGTGGGCTTCAAGCTGTCTCCGGTGGTCGAGCCATAGTTCTTCACTACGGCAGTTCAGGACCTTAACCACTGATCTAACGCTGCTTACTATTAAATTGATCTTATTTAAAAATAAATTTTAATTACGACGGAATTAAATTTTGTTTATCAGTATAACTAATTGAAATACTTTTGGTAGAGATTTTTTTTCAATAATCAGTAACGCAAGCTTTAACGCAAGTGTAATATTTAAAGTTTAAAAAGTGAATACTTTTTCCATTAAACAATAAAAAGCTAAAAGTATTTACGAACCAAAGTTAAAAAATATTATCTTATATATTATATTATTACGAATAAAATTATTAATGTAGGTTCACATAAATTAAAAAGTTTTAATATATACGGAAAAATATTCTATGAAGAAAAAAAAAAATGCGCAGAAAAATGACAGATTGCATGACTCTTAAACAAAAAGTCGCTGTTTCCTTAATTAATTTGTATTAAACATTCTATATATTAAACAAGTATTAAATAAATAAATAAAAATTAGTTAATGACAGACATGCGCAAGCAATGGTAGGTATTAGTTTCATTATGCTGTTTTCGAGTATAACATAATTCATAGTTTCATGCTTAGATATAAATTGCAAAACAACAAAAAATAACAATTTTTTTAACAAAACAAAGTAACTAAGTTGTTAATAACAAAAAGGTACGTATAGATAATAATATTTCAATACATAAGAAAATGTACTATTAAGAAGAAAAAATTTGCAAAAGAATAACAGATTGTATGATTCTCAAGCAAAAAATTGCTGTTTCTTTAATTAATATGTAATAAACATTCTGTATGTTATGCGAGTATTTAGAAAAAAAAAACTAAAAAGAATTAATTACACCTGACTATGGCTGGTATTTGTTCCTTTATGCTGCGTTCAAGCACAATATAAATTATATTTTCTTGCTTGGATATTAGTTGTTAAGTAACAAAAAATAACAATTTTGTTAACAAAACAAAGTACTTAGTAACAAAATGATTCCTATAAATTCTAATGTTTCAATGCATAAAAAACTGCACTACGAAGAAAAAAAATTGTTTGAGTTAATAACCGATAGTATGATTCGCAAACAAAAAATCATTGTTTATTTAATAAGTAATAAACATTAAATTAATAATAGAAGTATTAAATAAATAAAAAAAGATTAAAAATAATTAAGAGCACATGGCAATAGCAGGTATTAGTTTCTCTATGCTGGTTTCAAACCTAACATCAATTATAGTTTTATGCTTAGATATTATAATTGTGAAGTGACCAAAAAAATAACAATTTTGTATAGAATGCAAAATTCCTTTCTTATCAAAGGATCAATTTTAATGAAGATAAAATTAGTTTTAGTACATTGGCATAACTTATCGATAGGAGTGTGTCGTTAGCCGGGAATGAATTTTTTATGATCAGCGACAAAAGCTTTTACGCTCAACTTCACTAGAGATTTCAAGCTCAAAAAGTCAAGAGATTAAGTTGCGTAAACTTTGCGTAAAGTGATCCTTAAAACTGTTTTTCCAATAAATAATAGAAAAAGCAACTGCAAATTACATCACGAAGAGCTGAAAAAAAGTGCTGAAAAAGAAAAAAGATGATGAATTAAAAAATGTTTAAAAATGCTTCAACTTTCAGATAATTACACGTCAGAAGCATTTATTCCCCGTATTTAAACATCGATTTTCTTTGCTTAATTTTTAACGAAAATAAGCCAGAGCCATTTCATAAGCATTTTTTTTTTCCTTTCACGAATAATCATAATCTGATGTTCGACAAAAACAGGAAAAGCGAAACATAGAAGAAAGAAGAACTGGAAAAAAAAAATGAACGACAACAACGTGCGAAGAAGAATCGATTATTGCTTGGCGGGAAAAAAAGTAAAAAGAAGAAACACAAGTAAAACGATAAAAGAGCCACGTAAATGTGAAAACGAAAGAACGAATAAATGAAATAGAATATTAAGAAAAAAGAAGAAAAAAAAAATACAAACTTGGAGACGTTATTCATCACACACAACTTGGAAAAGTTAACAATGCCATTTCGACGACTATTTAACAGACTGTCTTTGGCAACAACTGAAAAAGAAAAATCTTTTGCAGTGTTAGAAATAGTTCTTTCTCCGTGTCTGAAGTCATTCTTTTCAGAATGTTGCCAGATTATTTGGGAATAAATGTGTCTTTTTAATTGGGGAGAATGAACGATAATGACATTTTTTACATTTTACTTTTGACGCTATCAGAAAACGATTTAAGAATATCGGCTGCATTGTTGTGGGTGTTATTACTTACGATAAAGATTCTCAGGCTATCAAGTGTTAAATCTATATACCAGAAAATGTTAACTGGCAGTTATAAAAAATTATAGCCTAAAACTTTTGTCTCGGCATACGAAAGTTCGAAAGTCTAACAACAACTAAAAAAAAGTCATTTCTGAGTCACAATGACAGCTATATAATTATTTCAGGAATGGATAAAAAAATGAGAGGGAACTTTTTTTTGGTTGATAGATCGTTAGGTTAGGTGTTTTGCTTATAAAAAATAAAAAGTCCATAATGAAATGAAGACGAAAAAAACATTATTTTTGTAACGCATGAAAACATTACAAAAGAAAATTTGCGATTCATTATTTCTGAGAGGAATATCAGCTTATATTAAGATTTTAAAAATTTAGGTTTTATTTAGGAATTTTTTTCACCTCTCTAAAGACACGTTATTTCTTAGATTATATGGAATTTATTTCTAATAAATATGAAATTAATCAATAATGATTTTATAAATATTGCTTATAGCAACTGAAATGGTAAAAGAAATTAAACTAATCTTATATAAAAGACACGTAAGAAACGCTTAATAAGCCCATACGTGCCATGAACTCTATTCTCTTGACATACGTAAATCCTTAAATACTTAGTAATAGTTAGTAATTTCTTTCTAAAATTAAGTATCAAGATGTTAATTTTCTTAAATTTGTTATCAGTTTTTAACTAAAATTTATATAATATTAAAAACTAAGAACTTTAATTTTTTTCCTATTTCAAATTCGTAAAAGTCTGCGCTCATAGTCTAAACAAAAATTAAAATATCTTATTTAATCGCTCATTTAAACCTTTTCAAACCTCATTCACATTTAATTTTTGTAGTTACTTGTTAAAAAAGATTTTCATAGTTTGTGTTTTAACTGTCTACGTCAGTGATTCTCAACCATTGTGCCGCCAAATTCTTAAAAATGTGCCGCCAAATATTGGAAATGATACAACAAAAATTATAATGCTTTTTTTATTACGAGTAAAGTTTTAATTAAGAAAAAGTATATCCACGCCTTAACCGCGTGAACATCTTTGTCGGTGTTTGTCTTGTCTCAGACAATCTTAAAATAAGTTAGAATAAGAAGGAAGTGTTTAAGTTGTCTCTGACAATTTTAAAAAATGCTGAAATTATAAGTAGGAAATTTAATCACTATTAAAATTATTAATTAACAAAGGAAAGCAAGCTAAATATTAACTTTCAAACTGATATAAAAACTAATCATTAAAGTAAGCTACGCAATAAATAGGTATAAAAATAAATTTACAAAGGATAACTAACAAAAAATAAGCTAACAATTAATAATTAGCAAAAATACTAGTTTACAGGAAATCACAAAAAAAATAAGAATTAATGTAAAGAAATGAACAGATAATAACTATAGAAAACAAGCTAACAATTAATACCTAGCAAAAAATTAAATAATTGTTGCTAACTAACAAAACATTAGTAAGAAGAAATAATTAATCCCTTAATAAACGTGCTTTTGTAGTACATATTATTTTATTTCACATTCGAAACTATTATCACAAACTATTTAACACAGTGTATTATAGGTAAGTAAACAACTTTTAAACTAATTTTTTTCATTTTGTGCCGTCAAATTTCGAAATCGTTAAAAGTGTGCCGCCAAAAAAGGTTGAGAATCACTGGTCAACGTTATTCGCTGAATATCGACAATCGAAATAGTATATAAATATCGAATATCGTAGAACGTCCGAAATATCTGATAAACATCATTATTTCTCATTTACCCTGGAAACGTCGATAGTCAGTAGGTACCTACTGAAAATTGAAAGTCAGTTTTTCAGATTTTGAATTTACACCGGCAGATGTTGACATTACCCTGCACTGATTATGAAAGTTGAATGTTTGTTTTTCCGATTTCGTATTTACATTGGCAAGTGTCGACAATCAATATGCACTGATTGCGAAAATGGAATTTTATTTTATATATGTTTTCCTTTCATTTTGGGACCTGTTAACATTTAGCATGCTCTCATGGGAGAACTTGAATATTTGTTATTCATATTTTTAATTTACTTTGGCAAATAATTTTATTCAGCATAAACTAACGATGGAAGGAGATTTTTTAAATTAAATATCATTACTTTTTACTTATATTAGCAACTATCGACATGGTGAAACGATGAGGAAGACTGAATGTAATTTTCAGTTAAAGTGTTAATATTCTATAGTATTTACACTAACATATGTCGTCATTTTGATGATGATCACTGACTGCAGGTATGTAAATAAAAAAAATGATGCGAACAATTTTTTATACCATATATAGCAACGCAGCAGAGAGTCAACATTTGCAGATGTTTGTAAAAATTAATACTACTTGAAAAATATGTCTGATCTATGGAAAAGTATATATGTAGTTTTTGACTTTTGCGGGAAAATGTCGGCATTCATATAATTTATAGCTTCCACAGTAACGTACGGAATTCTGGATACATTATTCAGATAGTCGGAATAAAAATTTATAATGATATGAATAAAAAAGAGAACCTACCATAAAAATTTTATCATGCGATATTTGCTTTTGGAATTTTATGACTCGCAAGCTAAATCAACGATTCGGCTCAAATTTTGAAATCTGCAATGTATAGAGCTATAATGTATGGAAAACTATGTATGGAGCACCGAAAAAAAAACGGGCTACCCTGAATAACTTTTTATCAAATGATCAAATCTTCACGAACTCGGACTCCATCTAAGTAGTTCGAGGGGGTGAATTCAAATATGTTAATTAATTAGTGCAGAGGATATTTAAAGTTGAAAGATCAGACACAAAAACGTATTTTCTCCGAATAAACATACCTTTTTTTTCGACGAATTCAAATTTAGGATTCTCAAAATTTAGGGGTAGCCGCAAACTGGGAAATTTGATCCTAATTTTGTACGGAGAGTGGACCCCCTAATGTTAATTTTACTATTTGCGTATTTCGCCATGTCTCAAGAATTTTTCAAGCGAATAAAACTTTTTTGAACCATGTAAACATTTCAGTAAATATTTATTACTTTTTACTATTTTAATTAATAATAATAATAAAAAAATTAATTGTTAGATATAATTTTTGACATCATTTCTAAGTATCAAATTTTACATGGCCAAATATAAAATTTGAGCGAAATCGGTTGAATTGTTCCTGAGAAATCGAATTTTAAATATATGACTTTTTTAAAATTCGATTTTCGCATGACCCTTCTTCATTCAACCAATTTTGCTCAAATTGTGTATTTTGCCATGTAAAATTAAGGATTTTAAAGCGATGTAAAAAAACTGTACTATAATTAATGTATATAAACTATTGTATACCTTACAATTTAAAAGTTTTTCAACTATTATTAAATAAAATGCTAAAAAAGGCAATTTATTTTTTGCATGGAATTATAAATATATTTGAATAAAAGAATTCGATAACAGTGCGCAAAAATTTTCAGCTCTCGTAAAATATTCTCGGGATATAGCGAAATACCCAAAAAGTAAAATTCCTACTAAAGGGACATAATTATGGATCGTTTCCTTAACCCAGGGGTCGCTTAACTTTTTTGATCATCGACCCCTATATAATTTTTCGAGATCTCCATCGACCCCCACAAAAGTAATTTTCTGTTAATTAAAATAAAACTCTATTAGATACTGTGTTTGTACAGATATTTTATGATTTTAAACATTTATTAAAGTAATAGTACATTGTGTAACAATAGTTTTATGAAAAATATATTAATATTGAAATTTAAATACCTTATTATTAATAATAAGTAATTATGCATAAGTAGATATAATAAGTAAAGTAACTAAAGATTTACTGCTTCTTGATCAATGAGATGGGTGTGCCTGGTGTTTTTTTGCAAGGTTCGCTATATTGGGTTCAAAATTGGTCAATTTTAATTTTCGTCAAAATTGGTCAATTTTGTAATTTTCGTAAAAAAAATACAAAGTGTGCTATAGTTTTGTCGCGGGCTGTACGAATCCATATTATTAATGCTTATCTTCTTTTTTGGGCGTTGATAATTAAAATTGATATCTAAACCAAACGAATGGTTCTATCGAAACAATAATTATCCAAAACTATAAAAGTTTTAATAATGACACTGCAAATATTCAACACAGTTTGCAAAGATAGCTAAAACTGCGTATGATATTTGCATTTGTAACGTCAATGCTCGTCACACGTGACATTTGGACAAACGCACATATGCATATGACTTATAAACTGCGCTGTGTTCGAGTCACTGCGCGGTGGTACGTAAATACTTGTTTCACCTCAATAAATATACGTTTATTAATCTATGTTTTATAAAGAAACTGATATTGAGTCAATCATTAAAAAAAAAGTCACAAATTTTACATTCTTAATTAGGTATGTGTGATTTGCGTATTGAGAACTGATTTTTTTCGAACCACAATCGACCCTACCGATTCGATTCGGATAGCCCCCCATTCGCCCCCCTGTCTCAGATCGACTCCCACTTTCGTTAAATAGACCCCTGGGGGTCTATATAGACCACTTTGGCGACCTCTTAACCAAACTATTAGGACCTTATTTCCTAGATTACGGTTAACTCCTGTATTTTTGAGGGAGAAAAATCCAAATCCATCGATAAAAAGTTATGTTCATTCGGAGAAAGTGCGATTTCGTGACTGATTTCGTAACTTAAAATATCGTCAGATCTCAATAATTTTGCATATTTCAAGTCACCCTCTCAAACCATTAAGATTGAGTCCTAAGCGTAAAGATCCGATCATTAGATCAATAGTTATTCGTTTTTTTTTTAGTACTGCACATTCGATAAATATTTTCTTAGCATAAATTCAAAAAAAAAATTAACCATTTTGAAATATGATAATAAAAGAATTCTGAATGATTATATATATTTTTTTAAATTATTGAACTTTATAATTGATTGGGAAAAAACTTCGATTCGATAATTGTGAAACACGCAAAATGAGATATCCAACAATAAGGAGTCTAAGCTTTCGACCGATTTTCTTTTTTAGCTATTGGGATTGTATATTTCGAAATGCAATTACCCCCAGACTTACTCTGAGAGTCAACGATAAAATAAATTTAAAAAAAGGCAAATTGATTTAGAGAAAGGTTGTTTCTGTGTCTGGGTCTCGGCAGCATTGATTAATTAGCCTATTTAAGGTTTACCCTTTGAAGATTGGCACTGAATACGAGAAAATCCGATCATTAGAACAAAAGTTATATAAGCTGTTCTATTTTTCTTTCATTTTTGTCTTGGATTTCAGAAAGATGCAATCTTTAGGTGTCTTCTTTTTAGGAGGAAATGCATTAAGTAGACATTGTTTGCCCATATAAACGATAAGATGGTAACAGCTGTGATCAATAATGTCAATCATTTAGATTGGTAATCTATGACAACTGTCTCCATTTGTTCGATTCATGTTAATGTTTTCATATATCTAACTTGGTTATAGACATAATTCGGATAAATAGGCAATATCTTAATGCAAGCAACGCAGATGAGCCAAATGGCAACCATTTCGCTCATTGCGGTTACTTTTCATAGAAATCATTACATATTATTTGGAATGTTGAGGTTTAATTTAGTATTTCCTTAAATATCTATTTCTACTACACAATCAATCTTGTGGCTGTTAAAGAAACCTTTAAAAAATAAACCACAAAACTTTTATTTATTATTTTCTTTAGACACTTCGGATAAAGATTGACAATTAGTCCTTCAGTCATCTCACTTTCCCCGTTGTTCAACTTATAAAAAAACCAAGTTCTACCTTTTTATCGATTATCTGCCACCAGTCTATCAAATGGAGTATTTTTTTAAATATTTTCTTTCGTTTATATCTTTTGAATTCTATTAAAAAAAATCAATTTTACGGCACTTTGTGACAAAGGTTTAATTTTGAGGTTTTAAGCCTGCTTTAAACCTTGTAATACTTTACGCAACATACTAATAATAACTTTGAAAAATAAAACATTAAAGTAATAAATATTAAGATTTGATCTCTGAATTCAATAAAATATATCATAATATTTATTTGTGATTTTATGAGGAGAAAAGTGGCGTCTATAGATTATAAGAAATTCCGGATCAAATTACGGAATAAAGTACCTGCACTATTAGGCCCATATTCCGTATCATCTATTTTACCGTAAAACCCATTTTGCAATAAAACTCATTTCCCCGTAAAATATTATACCGTAAATTTAAAAGTAATATTTATTTGATTAAAAGGATTCAGTGATTTTACGGTAATTATTACTGTTTAAATAGCGGTATATCAGATTTTTTGTTCCGAAACATGCTCCGGTAAGAATGAATTTTACGTTAAAAAGTACCGGCTACCTGAGAGTCGATAGTTTTTACCACAGTATGATCCGGTATTTCTTTACAGTGTTATTAAATGAGTTAAAAGATTAAGTGACTTCATAAGTTATTAAATGAGTTAACGGAATGTCTCTACTCTGCAAGATATGTCTCACATGAATGCGATGCCTAAAATAAATTACTTTATCAAATGCAGAATATTTTAAAAAAAATGTAATTAAAATTTCTTATTTTATTTAAGCTGTTTCTTAAAAATACATTTATTGTAAATCTTCTGAGTTCAGAGACACCGTTTTTTCTATAAATCTACAAAATTCAAAGTTTTATTGCAATTTTTGTCTTAAAGAAACAATACAAGTTTGCGATAGTAGCTGCACTTCTCCAAAGATGGGAACAATACTGTTAACTGAAGTTAATTTGCAATTTTACTGATAATTAAGCACTATATATTAATTATTTAAGTAAGCTAATTTTTCATTTAAAAAAATGACAACAGAATTACATTTTTGTTGAATTTTAAAACATCAGATTATCGTAAACATTAAATCTACTCCAGGGGAGAAATATGGACTTAGCACTGATTACTCGGTCTGAACTACCCTCTCGTATACGCTGTTAAAAATTTTTCTAGAAAAATGGTTAAATAACAATCTATTTTATTATTTTATTACCACTTTCAAACAACGCAGTCAAATTACTATAAATAAGATGGTAATCAAACTGTTAACTGTGAGAACAACTGCTCATTAAATCATTTTAAAGCTTAAATTACGTCATCAATTTTCGGTAAAACAAAATAGTGTCGTTCAATCGTTACATTTTGACATTATATTAAAACAATGTAGACTATTTATTCCAAAAAATCTATCACTTAGTAAAATATAACTTATTTGAGAAGTTATTTGACCCAGTGCCATTATTAAGCAAGCCTCCAATCGAAACTTAATTATTTTATTTTTATTTTTCATTGTAATGGAAATATATATATATATATATATATATATATATATATATATATATATATATATATATATATATATATATATATATATATATATTATAACTTATCCTAGAATAATTACAGTGAATTAAATTTATACTAAACTATTGTCAGAGTTTAAAGTTTAAGTCTATGTTATACTCTCATAGTACTTGTTATGTACTTTTTTGAGTAAATAATTTTTCAATAAACTGGACTGGATCTAGAACCATTGAAATTATTGCAAATTTATTCTGGGATTATTACTGTGAATTAAATTTCAATTAAATTATTGCCAGTGTTCAAAGTTCAGATTTGTGCTATGCATCCATCGTATATGTACTTTCTTCTTTAATTGACAATTTTTTCAACAAACCGGATTCAGAACCATCAAAATTGAATTGGTAGTTTGAAAAAACTTAGTCTTTTGGGAGAGATGTTAAAATTTGTTTAAATAATATTGTTTTTAATTTCAGCATTTTTGGCAGCATCACTTTAATAAATTGCTCAAATTTTAAATTTCTGTTTATAACTTGAAATTTTTGCTGTTAAGAGAATTGCAGCACGAATTTGTTTTGTCTTGTAAAAAAAATCTTTTATGTGATTCCGTTGAAATGTAAAATAGCTCATTAGTCACCAAACAATCAATTTGTTATTAGTTCGACGTTAATCAATTGGTATACGCATGTTTTAACTATGTGTACGATTTATATAAATATAGTTCGTAAAACGAGAAGTCACACTTTTACCTATAATTCGTCTTTCATTAGTGAGTTGAACTTAAAAACATTTTTCAAAACTTAAACTAATTAAAATATTAAATAATAACTTACCTTAGAAATGAAGTAGTTAGTTTTAGTTACATAAATGAATTCATATCCAATGATTTTCTCATTTTCTACTTCAATTTAAATATCTACTTTTCCTCAACTCTTTCCTGCAACAAAATATTAAAATCATTATTAAACTATTAATAAATCACCTAATGCACATGGTGTTTTTCTTAAATAGGACATTCGAAAATGTTCATGACATTAAATGAGAATCAGTTTGAGTGATACAAAATGAGAAACAATTTCATTTAATAAAAAAATAAATGTATAGAGAATTACCAACTAATATATATATATATATATATATATATATATATATATATATATATATATATATATATATATATATATATATATATATATATATATATATATATATATATATATATTTGTCACCACTATCCTTGTCTTTACTTGTTTTGTTTCAAAAATAGACTAAAAAGTGATTAAACAATAAAGATAAGTAATTTGAGTCTTGGCAATTAATATAGACTATGTATTAGGGCTTGAAAAATGTTCAGTTCATATTAATAAATATTAATCAAAAAAATATTTATACACATGAAAAAGATCTTTAAAAGAGTATTATTAGAAAAATGTGCATAAAATATCCAGATTCGGAGCTCATTTTTTCATTTATAATGCAAATTCTAGCACAAAATATGCAAAAACTCAGAGCGTCGGAAAAATAAACGCATCGAAACAAAAATCTTGCACCATTATTTTTTAACACCTATAGCTACAGATTAACAAAATTCCACAGTTATTCAAAATATACGATTTAAAATATTTTCCTCATTGAAAAAATCACCTTTTCAAAACTTTTACCGAAATTTAATTTCATAAGGCTCTTTAAATGAACTTATTAAAAAAAAAATTCAGCACGATTATCACTTATCATTCAATTCATTTGCAATAATCTAAGGAATATTAAACTATAAAATATTTGGAATTCTGAAACAGCACATTATTTAATCTTTAATAAACTAAAACTGTAATAGTTTACATTAATGTTTAATGGCATATTTTTTGCATAAAAAATAAACACACTATTCTTGTTTCGATGATTTATGACGTTAAAACCGAGAAGTAATACTATCCTAAAAAATATTTCTCGATTATTTTTTTCCTTCATATCTTATCGAAAGTTCTCCAAGGACTTGGCATCATTTTAATAAGCAAGTTGACCTCGCCACTTGATCTTGTGAACCACCTGTCGCAAAATCTTCCTCCAGAGTCCATAAATGAACCCATTAATGTGACAACATGTTTTAGAGAAGATACAATGAAATCCTAATGCATGCTTTATCTTAATGCACACAAAAAAACCCTGGCAGGGAAAACTATTTAAAGTGTTTTGTTTCGGATTTTATTATTTTTTTTTCTTCGTGTGTTTTCGTCAGATAGCTGTTAGAATTATGATTGTTTTTAATCTGTATATTCGACTTATCCGTTTTTATTCTGCAAGTAGATATGTCATATATTTCGGCTAAATGACCAGACGTAAGAACTGCTGTAGAATTTTTATTGGTATTTAATAGTTTTGATTTATAGATTGAATTAAACTTGCAGTGAAATTTTTATCGTTATCTTTACCAAGCTCTTATATTGTTCTTTAATGGACAAAGTGTCAAAAAAGTTTGGAAGCGGTCACAAATATCTTAAGAAATATATATCACATTGAAAAAGTAGTATCCAGTTTTATTTAAAATCTATACAATGATACCAAACTTGATCCTCAAACCCTTTGCAAAAACCCCTTAAATATAAACCCTTCAACCTTTAAATATGATCCCTTATTTTTTAATATTTTTTAATATGTTTAGAAAAAAAAACATCGAAGCACTTGTTTATTTATATGATGGGTCACGAGATACAGCTATTTTAAAAAGCTTGAACCATGCTTAATTTTTCTCGGTAGTTTTGAAATTTTGAAAAAGGGAGCTCTGACCATGTTGGTCAATGCTTCCATTATATATATATATATATATATATATACGAAGTGAAGCTTCAAATAAAAAACAATTATTATAATAATTTATAAATTAAATATAACATATTAATTGGTTAAATAGTAATCGACCTCTTTTAGAAAAGAAAATTAGAGATTTAATTCAACCGTCCCAACTGGGATTTGATCTCCGGACCTCTTTAATAGAAGACGGACACCCAAACCGTTACACCTCGAATGCTAACCGTTACACCTCGAATAGTTTTATAAAGTAAATGAACTAAAACTTTAATTGGGCATATTTAACCTAAGTGAGGATTAAGTGGCTAGTATATACCCTAGCTAAGGTTATTAAACAGGCTCTTTAATTTAAGCTTAACTTTGCTTTAATAGGAATTTTTGAGGTGCGTACTTTTCATGTTAGTACATTGCTTCAATTTAAAATTTCTAAGGATTTGGTCATTTATTGTCTTTAGAAATTCTTCTTTACAGTATTACATTGGCATTTCAATATTTCTGCAATGCCAGTTGTAAGCATACAAGCATGTACGCATTATTCATATGCGCGTACCACAAATAATGCGAGAGAAGTACACTATTTTGTACGCACTTCTTTTGCTAGATTCGGAATTTAGCTACTTATGCTAGCTCGAAATGTGCCTTAAAAAACAATAATTAGGTAACATTTTCATTAAAAGTAAGAAATAAAACTGAATGATGCATTCTAATTCTCTTTAAGCCAGCTTTGAATTCGTTTTGTTCTATTTTAATTTCCAAAAAATTAAATAAAATCAATTTAAGTATGCAGTACAACAAACTTTACAGCTATGATTGAAAATAAAATAATTCTCTTTGATGTCCCTGTTTTTCACTTCAATTTTTGTATTTGCTATTCCTTGATAATTTGATTAGCCATAGTTCTTCAATAGAAGTTTCATTTATTGCAGTATATTTTTTATATCATTATGAACAATCTATATTTCTTGCTGAAAAAAGTTTTATTTATCACATATTTAAAAGTATTAACTCTTTATATTATATTTTGAATATACCATTAATTCATCGAAATACTTTGTCACTCTTTTTTAATAGCAAAAAAGTTTTTGTTAAATATTTTTTCATAATAAAGGCTTTAAATATCTTCCTCTATAAAAAAAAAATTGAGTTGAAAATTGTAATCCGACTTAAACTCTTAACGAGCTCCTAAATCCAATAAAAAAGCTTATTCATGCATGGAACTTTAGAACAAAAAAAAAAGGACAAAAATTACACTTTATCGTCGTAATATTTGATGCTTTGGAACATAATCAAAAGATTTGGGGAACAATAAAAACTAAATCTTCCTCTTCATTGGCTGATATTTTTTTTAAACATTTTTCACTAAAGAATACGATAACGGTTTGTAGATTAAGATAACATCACTGAAGAAAATGTAAAAGTAATCCATGATTACACAATGTTAAAGCGTCATTAGTTGGCGCTTCTTAAAAAATTTCTCTTTTATCTTTTAGAATATTTACTTAGTTTTACCGAAATTAATGAATATATTTGCTGTATCTGGAACTGAAAGCTCCCTTAATTAATTGTCTGTGATGATTAATACATGTTTTAATTATTTAATTACTCATTAATAGGAAGTAATGAGTTTTCAAGCGGACCGTTTACTCAGAATATTGGGGATTAAATGATAAATGATGAAACTAGATGATTATCTCGCTTAATTTAGTGGAAAGGTTACAGTTTTAGAATGTCGTACACCCCAAGTAAACCACTTTACTGAATTTTTAAATTGATAAAAGGGTATTATTTTTACGAAATTGGGTAATTTGAAAGTTTGCATTGCATGTAGTTCAAATATTTTTCGAAGTCATTTACGTCGCTAAATGAAACGTGTGTCTATTATAAAGATTCAAGAGAAGTTTTTTCTTCATTGTAAAAAATGGATACTCAAATATTCAAGAAACATTGTTTTTGATGAAACCGTTTCCTGGGAAACACTTTGAACAAACATTTAGAAAAATAGAAGAAATTGTTATTTTCATTTGTTTGAGTATATGAGTTTTTCTATGTGCATAGGCTTAATGTTACACATCAATCATCTTTAGGAACTGCTGCAAAAAATAAAACGGGTATGAGTGAATAAGTTCCCCGCCATCATGTAGACTCGAACCCGGAACAACTGTTTGTAAAGAGAGTTCGCATCCCACTTTAACAAACCGTTACACTGGGAAAAGGAGAGGTAACACACGAATTCAGCACAATTTCGGCAAAAGAAGTTTAAAATATTTTTGATTTTTCATTTCGTCAATAATTATATGACATAATCATTGAATATAGCATATGAAATAGTAATTAAAGTAACAAAATATAGCTCAAAAGTTGCAGAATTGTCGAACAATAAGAATTTTATTTATGAGAGAGCCTAAGAGATTTCAATTAAAAAATTGAAAATTTACAAAATTGTAAACAAAGTTACTTCTTACACGATAAAACAATTTCGTCAATAAAAAACAGCGCAAATATAATTTTATTTCATTTTAAAGCCCGTCTCTGAACAGCAGACCCAATTTTAGGGTTTACGATTACCAATGTTCAACTCCGTAGCATTGTAATTTTGAACCCAATCCAGAAGACAAGGGAACTCCTGGATCGAGTATTGGGAGAAATTTGCCTCCGTGAAGGACTATTTGATGAAACTAACCCGTATTTCCGTTACATGGGGAGGAACACCACGAGAACCTTACACGATTATCCTGACGGCATGGAGACTCTAACCCATGATCCGACTACCAATGAAGATAATTTACGTCAGTACTGTGGTCGATGCAAGCTGGATGCGGAATTCATTTTGACCAGCCATAGTTGAGATTCGAACCCGGTACACCTCATTGGTAGGAGAAAGCTCTATCCCCTAAGCCATCATGGTTCACGCAAATATGATTATCACAGTTGTAAATTTTAAACTAAAATTAATTAAATACAATTAAATTAACTGCTAATACAAGTACAATATTTGTTACTTAGCATGCCAAAGAAACAACTTTTAGTTATACATAAAGGTCTATTCTGATCTCGTATTTCTGGTTCTGTTGCTCCAACATCTTAAAATATTCGGAGAAAATAATTCTCGCAAAATTATACTATCATAAAGTAATGATATTTAAGGTAAAAAAAATAATTCTGCTTAATGAAATCAAAATAGACGATACTGAATACAAATCATTTCGTAATTCTTCTATTCATATGGTAACAGTTTACTGAAGATTCTTGCTTTCAAAACTACATTTCTTATTACCACAAACAGAGTGAAAAAAATACAAAACTGAAAAATAAATTTAACCGAAAAAGTAGTTTTATTAAATGCTGTAAATTTTCATGATAAAATACCAAATTTTATCACATGTACAAAATTTTATCATTTATTATAAAGCCAAATTTAATTGTTAACTTTACTAAAATCATTACCAAAGCACTTCGGTAAAAATTACCAAGCTTTATGTATCATCATAAAACCAGAAATATGGTTAACTTCACCATATTCTGGTAGTTTTGATCTTTTTTCTCAGTGCACAAAGCAATCATCTAAAATTTTTTAATTAATAATTCTTCGGTCATCATAAGGTTTGAATCAAATCAATTTTTTAATTTATAAAGGTTAAGTTTATATCAATTTCGGATGAAATATTTTTTTTAATATTATCATTATAATTTTAAAAAAAAGTTTTCATGGTCTTGAAATATGCCGGAATACCCACTGTCACAAAAAAAAAAAAAAAAAAAAAAAAAAAAAAAAAATGAGGGATTACTTTAATTGATTGAACCACTGCTTTTACCGTATTGTTACAGAATGATTTGAAATAAACAGCAGTGACGGGCACCCTAATGTTACGATTGGTGGTTGTACCAACTTTTTCAAACAGCATAATCTGAAACACAAATTTAAGTCAGTTTCACTGATCTTTGGTCAATTAAATCATGTCTTGCATAAATATAGTAGAAGTTCTACTTCTAAACCGTTAAACGTCTAAAATTTGTACTACATACTTATAAAAGAGATATGCTCAAAATAATTAATGTATCCTTTTTTCAGTAAGTATATTTAGAATCACTATATCTATTTAAGTAAGTATATTTAGAATCACTATATCTATTTAAGTAAGTATATTTAGAATCACTATATCTATTTAAGTAAGTATATTTAGAATCACTATATCTATTTAAGTAAGTATATTTAGAATCACTATATCTATTTAAGTAAAGTCTTGTCATCAATTTCATTATTGCTGATATCGTCGCAAATTATCTCAATCTAGTTATGTATATAAAAATTTTAGTCAATGAGATTGCTGTGTTTATAATTTCTTTAATGAAGGTTTGGCGTTACGGAATAACTCATCATCAGAAATAAAAATGTCTGACGATTCAGAATTCCTTAAAATGCGTTTAGCTGTTTTGTATATTCATATTTTTCTTAACGAAATCAAATGATATTTGACGAAATGTGAACTCTCAAATATTTTTTGAAACTGCTTTCATACTCGCGTGTTAAATCAATAAAAAGTCAGGAATTTTCAAATTTTTTTTTAATACCAGATTTGAAAGTTATTAGTTCTGTATGGTTGTTTTAAAATGGCAGAAAGGTTAGTGCACTCACATCACAAACATGTTTCACAGATTCGCATTCAGGCAAATATACTGAGAAATCATTTTACTTTGACGATATTTTAATTTTGAGTTGAAGTTTATTGTTCTCTGTTTTATATATAATATTAAGCCTAATGTATTTGAAGAAATTCGTATCTTCTAATAATGAACAAAGAGAAAGGACAGTAAATTCTTAAATTTGACGAAATATTCACTCGAAATATATATATATATATATATATATATATATATATATATATATATATATATATATATATATATATATATATATATATATATATATATATTTACCCAATACACTTTTACTGAGAGAAAAAAATTTTCTATCGGAATTTATTTCAATGGTTTAAAATCTAAACATGTTTTTTTCTATATAATAAATTTAATAAAACACCAATAACTTGCTCAATCAAAACACAATCCGCAGTAAATATAATATAGTATTAACTTAAACGTATCAAATCTCTAAAATAATAAGTAATTGCAGTATTCGTTTGTAACTTACTCTGTAACTTTCAAAAATCAATATACGTTATTTTTAACAAATAAAATTGATTACCGTTAAACTGTTTTTACATCGTTATTTAATTTCGTGCAAGTATAAAAATGAAAATAATATTACGCTCATTAAATTATTTATTTTTGCTTGCATTTTCTGTTGATTTTTATCCCGTTAAAAAGTAATCCTATCACTATGGAACAGCCACATCAAATCGCATTTTCCTGCAGAGAAATTTTGCAGACACTAACAACTTGAAAGCTCAGACTAGACATCCAATAAAAAGTCTATATAATGGCTTTTTATGTAGCCGGCTACATTTTCAGAGGTCCCTTGTTTCGAAATCTGGCAAATTGAAATGGGATATTTAGTTATATTATTTAATTTTTCATTTAATGGAACCTATTTCTTTTACAATACTAGAATAAATAAAACAGTTTGATTGTTAAATAAAATTCTAAGACTTCACTGCATGAATTTTTTAAGCTTTTACGAGTTAAAAATCTTTTTTCTTTTCGCGAACGTTATAATGCCATTTATGCTTTTTATAGTTAAGAGGATACGCATTATCCCGTTATGCTAAATCTGAAGATAAATTTGGAAATGATTCAAACTTCTATATTATTATCTCATTTTTTGCATACGTTAAGTTATATTTGTATTTCTTTCTAATTAGTTTAAATTTGAAAGATACCAAAGTGACTTTGGCACAATGTTGGCGAATACGGTCGATAGGAAAAAGAATTACAATAATTTTTTTTCGATATAATAAAATATGTATTGCTTACAAATGTTTAGTCTTAAAAGTCACCATAACTCATTTTAGTGCTAAGTTAAAAATTTTTGTTTGTATTTCATTAATTTTCCAAGCCTGACGAATAGCTTTTCTTAACTCATTTAATTTACGATTTACAGTTCTGTGCGTAACAATACATATGAATTATAAAAATTATTTCGAATAGTATGCTAATTTAATTCGTAAAATTGAGAGATACATATAATTTTGTCCAGAATTTCAGTTATCAATAACTCACACAATACAGAAATTCGTTAAAAATGTTTTCAGTTATCTCAGTAAGTCAAATAATTGAAACTCTTTTTCTTGACCGGATGCCGTAATTTTGCAAATGAAAGTTATGTTTCATATATATGAACTTTGACTGAAAATTGTGAAGTGATTAAATAATTGTAGTTTTAAACTAGGTTATTGATAAATATTGACTAAGCATAAAAAATAATTTTAATTTTTAAGCGAATATTACAATCAGTTATGCACAAAGTTTCATTGCTTAAAAGTTCTATCATTTTTTTTAAAAATAATTTCTTAACATACAGTGTTTTAGACCTTTTCTGCATCAAAATTTATATTTATCACTCAAAAATTCCATATCAAATTACGGTAAAAAGTACTACTGATAGCCCGAGTGCTGTTCCATAAATTTTCACGGTAAAAGTGTATGGAACAAAAAAAATTCTGATTTACAGTAATATTTACTGCAACATTTGTAGTAAAATAACTTCTGTAATTGAATAAATGATACAGCAAAAATTACGGTATAAAATATCACGGTGAAGATAAATGAATTTTACTGTGAAATATATTTTACAGATACTGCCCTTAGGGCGGCAGTACTTTTATTTAAACCGAATTTTTTTCCAATGTACTTTTAGGATTTGCAGTTTACTTATAGCTATTTAATACTTCACTTATAGCTTTTTATTAATTATTAATTTTCTTTTGCCTTAGAGGTGACATAGAATTAAAAAAAATAAATAAAAAATTTAAGACTGCAAGAAAAATCTATTTATATGAATATCTTTTTTGTGGTTTTGTGGAAAATTGAAGAAAATTGTGCTTGATGACGCAATAATATGGTTGAATAAGAACCAATTTTTTAACGTTGTGAATCATTTTGAGCGTTTTTAAATGAGTTATAACCCTTAGGATAACAAACGGAACTTGTGAGATTTTTTAATTTATTCATGAAAAACTCTTCCAATTTCCTATAAAGTCTATCTTGTTTCCACACTAATAAAAAATTCCAGACAATTGTTTTTGAATTAATGTTAAAAATAACGTTGCACGCTTTAAATGATAATATAAATTAGGATTTTTACTTATATTTTGATGCATACGAAAAAAAATTAAAAAAAGTTAGAACTTAAAATTTTTATTTGTTTCAGGAAAGGTAAAATTAGAAACTTTTTTCCATTAAATTCATTCTAATTTATAAAATATAAAGATGAGTAGAGTAAAACATATATTGAAAACGTTCAACTATTTCACTGGAAGGAAACTTTCAAATTATAATTTTTTTTGTAAGTAAAGAAACAATATTTTCTTGATTAAAATTCCTTTTCCAACTTTCCTTGCTTAAAAGTATTCACGCTTGCATTACTTTTTTACTTTGCCAACTGGAAATTTCCCCATAGTAGAGTACGGCACAAGCCTTGCCACCATCCCATACCTAGACCCTGATACAATCACCCGAACACTCTGAAGAAGTGAAACGAAGCGAGCACGTATTCAACACCGTTACTAACAAAGATTTCGGTTCTTAGCAAACATTCTACAAGAGAAAATTCCACTTCACTCAACTTGACAACATTCGGTTCCATTATCGTCATGATTAAAATGTAGGTCCATCCGTTTTCAACGTAGGCATTTTATCTCTTCAAGTATTAAAGCGAAAAGCAGGGTGGTAGGTTTTCCATCCTTAGGAAGGCCATCATAAATTTCTAGCTAAAGCAGCTTTTCTTAATAGTGATGTTTGCTTTTAAGCATTATGGCGGAAACGACTGATTATGCAGAGGCACGATTTTCGCATAAAAGGGGTCCATCCATCCAGTCTCACGGGCAGAATTGTGACTCAACAAGCGTCTTAATGAAGCATGCTAGAAGTGTAGAGTAGAAGCCATATTGCGGTCCGTTTGTTATTTTTGTTAGTTAAAGGTTACAAGTGGGTGATGATCGGTTATCGAATAAAACTTGCGTAGAATATGTTATTAACTTTACTATCACGAAATCACTTATTGCATCTGTCAGGGTAGAGAAAGCAAAAAGGAAATGTAAATCTATTTGACTAGGTTATATTTATGAATTAATGGTCATATTTTGCATACATGTCAGGAATGTTAAGAACAGGATTAAATTGACAACAAGTCATAGGGAAAGAGGGGAAATATATTTTGAAGTTTTGAAATTTTGTTGACTTGAGTTATTATCGTAAGCTTCAAATTGCTCAGAAAAGATTTCTCGGAGAAAAACATCATAATATCCATTTAGATAATTAGATGTTTCTGTGTATTGGGCTCTTATCTTATTGTGAATTCCAGATACTTGTAAAGCACCTATCTGAAAACCACACAAAGGAATAGTTTGATTAAAAAATGTCCCATTTAATAATAGAGTTTCTCGTCAATATACTGTTCAGAAGGTGTATAGCAAATAGAAATTCTTTCTTCTCTTCTAAATATTTATTAAATAAATATTGTTTTTTTTTTTAAAGTTTAAATGAATGTAACAATTAAAGAATAAAAACTTTTTTAATACTTTAAGGTTTCGAAGAATTGTAAGAATATCCTGTTTTAACTAATAAGACACGTTGAAACATTGACGTTATTTTACCCCATTTTTAAAATATTGGAAACAAAAATATGGTGACCCTATAATTTCGAAATTTTAACTCTCTCATAGTCCTGCACATAAAAAGTCGTATTTCAATACATCGAGTTTTGTTGCAACTGTCAATTTTTATTACAAATAAGAAAGACGCAGACTTTTTTACCCCGTTGGGAAATAATTGAGAAAAAAAAATGATAAAAAAATTTGTCAGGAGATTTTTTAGGAACATCAGATTTTAAACTTTGAGCTCTTTGATGGTTTTTGTAGAAAGTACCGAACCTCTGAATGTCGAACCCTCTGAAAAACGTGGGCACCTAGTGCATAGTTAAAAGTTCATTCAGAGTTATATTCTGAGTTATTTTGTGGACCCTCCGAATTAATTCCAAATTTAAAAACTCGTTTTTGAAAAAAAAAATTAAAGAACAAGTCTGTGGTGAACATATAGCACGGAGAAAAAAAAATCTGATCAAATAATAGCTTTGTATGGTAATGATATTTGTTGCGAAAAAACATAATTCTGGTTATTAAAGCCAAAATATACAATTTTTAAATCATTAATTTTTCGTTGATATGGTAACGATTTAACGGAAATTTCGAATTTTAAAATTACAGTTCTAATTACCATATATTTAGTAAAAAATCTGAAATTTAACCGAAAAATGCTTTTAATGTTATGCTCTAAAAAATCATGATAAAATTATCGAATTCCCTCACATTTTGTCAAATTTTATCATATATTATAAAACCCATTTTTATTATTCATTTTGCTAAAATTATTGCCGAAGTACTTCGGTATAAATTACTAAGTATTTTGGTGTTCTTATAAGACCGTACAAACATGGTTAATTTTACCATGCTTACTTTGACCACGCTTTTTTTCCCAGTGAGGAAAGGACAAAATGCATAAGAAAAATCTTTTGTTATTCCGTGAAATAATTCAAACCGGAGTTAAAATGCAGTTTTTCATATTGATAGCTCAGTGTGCGATTTACTCCTTGGCGTCGGCATTGAAGCATTTTAAAGTACATTTTAAATTCAGTTAAAAAGTCATATATTTTGCATATTCAGGTTAGGATAATTACCAATAAGAATAAGTTATATTTGAAAAATGCATCGAATTTACAAAATTAAATGAAATATTGTATTAAAAAGATACAAAATTTATTTAAAATTAGATAAATTTCAAAAATACAAATGTCATCGCTTATACATACTTGAAACTAGTATGGAAAACTGGTGTGATGGAACAGTCACTTTAAATTAATTGTCGTTGTATAATTAAAGAAATATTTCTGAAACACTTGGGAATTAAATTGGAAGATGAATTAAATGCGTAATTTTAGTATTTCTTACAGATTATTTCTTTTTAATTGAATTGATACTTAGTTTTTCTTTTCTTTTCATTTTGTGTTAAAATTTGCATTAATGAGATTTAAACAAGATTAATTACAGTTTTATTTAAAATGGCAAGTGGATAGGTAATCAATTTTTTTATAATCATTTTACGAATACGATATTTAATTACTATTCTTCAATTAGTGTCAATTCTTGTTTTAATTCCGCAAATTTATATCAGTCATTGAATTAAAAAAAATATTTATCCTGAGTTAAGCTGCTAAATTGCTGGTACTATTAAAATATATCAAGCAAAATTCTATAGAACATTTTGAAACAATACAAATTCATTAACTGAAATTAAAAAAATAGTAAGATTTTTTTAACAAAAAAAAAATGATAAGACTGGGAAACAATTTTTTGGTTGTATTTATACAAATATTTGATTTTGCAAAAGTTTTTAAATTTGAAATTAGTTTTGCTCCTGGGATTTAGAGTTTCGTAAATGAAATTTTATAGAATGAATACTAATTAGAATTTCGAAATGCACAGTGCGTAAAAAAGGAGAACTACTCTGAATAATTTTTGATCTAATGATCAGATCTTCGGGTTCTAGTACTCAATCTTAATGGCTCGAAGTGTTGACCTCAAATATGGTAATTAATAAGTGCAGATGATATTTTAAGTTACGAAATAAATCACAAAAACGTAATTTCTCTAAATAATCATATCTTTTTGTTTCAATATATTCGAATTTCTGACCCCCTTAATATGGGGGGTAGCTGCAATCTGGGAAATATGGTCCCAATTGTTTGGTCAGGAGAGCGCTCCAAAGCTTGGGCCCCTCAATGTTGGTTTTACTTTCTGCGTATTTCGTTAGATTTCGAGAACTTTTTAAGCGAATTGAAAAATTTTTACACACAATTATGAAATTCGTTTAGCCAAAGATAATTCCACGCAAAAAATTACTTTCAGTAAATATTTATTCCTTTTTAATTATTTTATTTAATAAAGGTTGAAAAATTTATGTATGGAATACAATCTTTTACATAATTTTAAAGAATATAATTTTGCATGGGAAATTACAAAGTTTGGGCAAAACCCGGTTAAAAAGTTCCTGAGAATGTGAATTTCAAAAAAGTCAGACGATATTTCATGAACTATTCACTAGATTTCGCGCAAATTTTGTATTTTGCTATGTACATCTATATTCCTCAAACTAATGTAAAAAAATTGCGACTACCCTCTATATTTTTGGGGTCAGAAATCGGAATCCGTCGAAAAAAAGCTATACTTATTCAGAGAAAGTACGTTTTGCTATCAGATTTTGCATCTTGAAATAAGGTCTGCACTTATTAATTAGTATATTTGAATTTATCCCCCTCGAGCCATTAAGATTGAGTCCTAGTACGTGGAGTTCCGATCATTACTAGATCAAAAGTTATTCGGGGCTGTCCGTTTTTTATTTTTGGCCCTGTATAAGTTTAAAAAAGTTGCGTGCAACAGGTGGTCTTGCAAATCGACAAATTCTAGGGAAGTTGGAGCACATCATCAGGATTAAAATTGCACAGGGACCCACACTCGGAAATGTTGTTGTACACGGCTAAGAGCGCTTCCTATGATGACCTGTTCAGAAGCACACGAATGACCCTTTAGGTGTATGACGACATTTCCGGCATGGGTTCCTGCGAAATTTTAAACCTGATGATGTGCTCTAAGAATCCTAGAAGATTGACGCAACCTATACGTGACCCTCTGTTCTATACTCTGAGATGACAAAAGTCATGGGATGCATTTTAATAATATGTCAGTTCTACGAAGTGCACTAAATCGACGTCGCAAGGACTCATGAGCAATTGGAAGTCTCTTTCAGGACTATTCAAGTATGCAGCCTCAATAGATGTTCATAATTGAGAAAGTGTTGAGGATGTAGGGATTTGTGCACAAGTTGACCGCTCATGCTCATTTCGGACTGTTTAGATGGCCAAATCATCCTCTGGAATCGTCCAGAATGCTCTCTGAACCAGTCATAGACAATTAAGGGCCGGTAACATGAAGCATTATCACCGGGCCTTCATAAAAATTCCATTATTGTTTCGGTATACGAAGTTCATGAATGGTTGCAAATGGTCTCCAAGTAGCTGAGCACAGCCATTTCCAGTCATTTATCAGTGCAATCAGACCATGGGACCTTGTCCATACCATGAAAAATCAACTCACACCATTATGGAGCCACGACTGGATTTCACAGTGCCTTGTTCACAATAGGTCCATGCCTTCGTGAATTTTGCGTCCCGTAGTGGATTGATCGTTAAGACACGGTTCCCGCCAGATCACCGAAGTCAAGCATCACTGGCTGCGGTCAGTGTACGGGTGGGTGACCACTTGGATCAGTCTGCGTAGGGACCGAGGGTGTGCGGTATTGGTCCTCGTTAAACTGTTCTACCGTAAAGTGCTTGACTTCGCGTGCAGGTCGTCGGGCTACCAAAGCAGGGGAGCCATCCCTTCTGTAGAGGATCAAAATTGTGATGATATGTCTCCGGATCATCCTCAGGGATGTTTCCCAGACCGTCGCCAATAGCCCATTGTGCAGCTCTAGTGCGACGTAAATGAACTACAACTCGTGAATTTTGCTTCAAACTCAAAGGCTACCCATTAGCATTGACCAGCTGAAATCGTGACTCATCTGACAAAGTTACAGTTTTTCAGTCATCTAGGCTCCAATCAATGTTGTCACGAACCCAGGAGAAGGGCTGGACGTGATATCGAGCAGTTAAGTAAAGGGACTCAAGTCGGTCTTCTGCTGCCATATCTCATTACAGCCTAATTTCGCCACACTGTCCTAACAGAAACGTCAATTTAACGTTCCGCATCGATGCTAGAAGTTATTTTATGCAATTTTACTTGCTTGTTAATACTGACAATTCTACCCACATGTCGGCGGTCTCAGTCATTAAGTACAGGCGGTCGGCTATTACATTGTACATGGTGAGAGATTATGCCTGAAATTAGGTATTTTGGGCACACCTTTGACACTGTAGATGTAGGAATGTTGAATTCCCTCATAATTTCGACATGTAATGTCACATGCGGCTACACCAACTATCATTCCACGTTCAAAGATTGTTAATTCTCGCATTACCATCATAATTACATCAGAAACACTCTTAGATGAATAACTTGAAGACACATAAACCCTAATAAAAACAATACCCTTATGTAGATACTTTTGCGATAATACTGCCATTTTTATATTTGTATAATGCTATCCTAGGATTTTTGCCACCTCAGTGTGAAACTTTTTTAAACTTGTACATTTCAACGAAAATAGACTAAAACGTTATTTAAAATTTTTTTTGCCTTACGACCAAAGCTAATTTCAGATTAGAAATCAGTGACTTAAAAGTATCCGAAATCCGTTAAAAAACTAACATGCAACAGAAATTTTTTTTCCCATTGTAACACAATTTTGATTAAGTAGCACTCTCAAAAACTCAGCGCAATTGTCAGACAAAGTTTATTTTTAAATTTAAAGGAAATAATACGAAAGATTGATTTGATGGATGAAGAGAAACTATAGTATGTTCAATTTTTCATCAAGTTAATTCTACAATAAAGTAAAGTAAAGTTTTTAAAAAAACTGAATTTAGAGTAGTATTTGATGTTAATACATTTAGTATATTTTCCAATTAACAAGAAATATTAAAGTATGGTAACCATTGTACTTGAGAAACACAATATTCATTAAGATAATTAATACCTCTGCATATAATAAATAATGAACTTGTCTGGCTGGACGTGTGCGCGTTGTTTTGTGAACAATTAGAGGTGTTTAAACTTGAAGACCTCTAACAGCAACCAGTTGTTGGCCAAGTGAGTCGTAGAGCGTCATATTTTTGAGGTCGTTGACATTAGGATGTGATTTGCTCAGCATTTCGCATTGATAGTCCTGATATCCCTGACAAGATGCTTTCCATTGATATAAATCTTGGTGGGATTCCAACCCTGAACCTACACAAAGGCAACTCTGTGTCTTAACCACTGAATCAGTTGCACTCATAGAAAAAAAAATTGAACAGACTGGTAGATTTAAATTCTTGTTTACACCGTAAAAAAAAAAAAAAACAGTTTTCGGTTTTTTATGAAAATTTTTGCATTTTCAAAACTCTTTGTGAATTTAATAGTAGACGCTGACTAGAATTGACACAGCTTCCCCCCAAATCGGACAAGCTGTTTAAATTAAATTGAGTAGTGAAATAATAGGGTAAAATTAAGGGAAAAAATTGTAATTATGCATAGATTTTTAAAATTAAAAAAAAATAGCATAAGCATAGCATAGATTTTTAAAATTAAAAAAAAAAATAGCATAAGCATAGCATAGATTTTTAAAATTAAAAAAAAAATAGCATAAGCATAGCATAGATTTTTAAAATTAAAAAAAAAAATAGCATAAGCATAGCATAGATTTTTAAAATTAAAAAAAAAATGGCACAGAATGAAAAAACGAAGTAGGAAGTCAATTTTTAAACAAACATTCTTAGTGATTCATAATCTATATATATATTTCTTTTACACAGCGACAAAAAAAGCCTCATTGCAACTCCCCGAATGGCAACGCTAGAAAATCGACTAATGATCACCGCTAAAAATGTCACATGCCGAATCTAGTGAGGTGGCTCAGCATATAGCTCTTTTAAAAACGGAAACTGAAATAACCTTAAGCTAGGCAGAAGTGAGTAGTCTTTGTCGATAGATCTCTATTTTAGTATTTTGTCGAAAGCGCTTTTTTTTCACGAATTTATATATTACGAATTTATTTGACGATTTTTGATTTATGTCACGAATTTATTTGTTTTATTATTGTTATTAGTTATTCATTGAAAAATGAGTCTCAGTCGTGCTGTTACGCTTTAAGATTTTATATAGCACATTTCTAATAGGTTTAACGAATTACATGCCATTTATTTGAATTCAAATTTATTTTAATGACTTAGTATTTACTAAAAGGATTAAAATTGATTTTTTTAGAAAAAAGTGCTGTTATATGAATTTGAATGATTGTTTTGAATTCTTAGAATTTGTGTATTTGCAATGTACCTAAGTCAGTAGCGAGCGAAGCGAGCTTGGTTTGCGAAGCAAACCATATATGATTGCGTCGCAATTTTCGGGGGTTGGCGAGCGTTAGCGAGCAGGGGGCGCAGCCCACTAGTTTATATTATTTTATAGATTCAGGAATTACTATTCAATTGTTCATTAGCTGTAAAACAATTATCGGAGGTTGATGTTCATTTTGAGTTTCAAGTGAAACTGGTGGCCATTGTTCCATGTTTCACATTGAAGTAAATACTATGATTTCGAGTTTAACTTATTAATCTAGCATCAGCTTATTACAGTGAAGATTCTTGTGATACAGTGAAGCATATTGAATTCCTTGTACACTATTTATTATGTGCTGCTTAAATAATAAGTTCTAATGCCTCTTATATAATATTTTATGAGTACTTTAGTTAGATTCTAAAAATACTTTAGACGAAAATATTTCGCTGATTTTTTTATAAAAATTTATCATCTTTTTACTTAAGAAAAAAAAATAACAAGAGGACTTTAATTTTGATGAACATGAAGAAAAATGAACCTTTACACGCTTTATCATCATGACGATCCTAATGCTCTATTCATTATCATAGACAATGACTCAACATTCCCTTTGGGCCCTGACTTTCTTCAAAAGTTTTACCTAGTCTACCTTCGAGCCGGAAATTGAACTTCTATTTTTTGTTTTTAGAGTAATAAAAATATTCACCCAAGTGTTCAGCTGCAGGCGGTATTACAAATTTCTGCCTCAACAACAGAAGGTGTTGTGATCGATCAAAATTTTTATTATTATGTATCACTTGTGTGAAAGCCAACTGAACGGAATTGAATTTTTTTTGGGAAGCCTTACAATTATTACCTGTTACATACCATTTGTTTTGTTGTTTATTTATTTTTTAAATTTGGCCTTTTATTTGTTGTTACATTCTACATTTACCACTACCGTGACAGATGCTACTATTACTAATTAATGTTACTAATTAAAGTTACTGACTAATGTTACTAATTAATATTACTAATTAATACTGTTCTAATGAATTCTTTTGTTTAGTAAAAAGTGTCCCAAGCAGATGTTAACAAATTGCAAAATAAATCCAAAGCTCAAAATTATGGCATTCAAGTGTTTTTAGCTTAAGGATTTAATTATCTTAAGTTCTCGTTCGCTTAAGGGTTTAATTATCCCTCTAAACTTTTAACTATAGGGATTTATATTCATACATACCCATAACAGAATTTTACTAATTTAAAATATTTTGAAGTTGTATTCTTAAACATAATACTCGGAATAATTTTTTAGAAGCATCGTTTTAACGAAAACTGAAAGCAATTTTAAAAGAAGCAGATATCATTTTTTTTAATTTGAAAATAAATAACTGAAATTTCAACAAATTTATTTTTTCATCACCATTAATGAACATAATTTTTAAAATGAATTAATAATTGCTTAAATTAATGAATAATTTATCTTAATGTGAAATTATTTTTGGGCTGTGCTTAAACCTTCCTTTTCCTATAGTGCTTCATGCTAAATGTGTAAAGTTAAGTTTTCATTTCTAATTTTTAAGGGAATGAAGTCAAAATTATACGCAAGCTACTAATGGCACAAACATGAAAATAGCACATTTAGAAGCAAAAGCTATTTTTTAAATGAACATCACTAGAGCAAAATTTCGTATAAAGCAATAAAAACTAATGAAGGAGGATGTTTTTTGAATTAAGGAACTAGCAATCAGAATGAAACGTAATAAGCAGCTACCGCTTCTTAAAAAAAAATTTTTTTTTCAACGTTCCCAAAGCGGCGTCATTTCTATTTCATTATTATTGTCCCCGCAGCGTTGGAAAAGCGCCGGATTTTAAAGTGCAAATTATGATATTACGTATCTGACGTTTTCCATCCCAACACAACACTTATGTATAAATTATTTCCTAAAAAAAAAAAATTGTCTAAAAAAATGATTAGAAATAAGTCTCAGGTACTGAACAAAAGAAGGGAAAGAAAAACTGAATTTATCAAGGTATTTTATTTCGTTTTTTGGTGTGACAGTAGTTTTTTTTCGCACTAGAAAATAAGTAGCTTTCTCTCCGCAACTAACGTTCTTTTATTTTTCCTCATCTCCTCTATCATTACCTAACACATTTTCTTTGACTTTCGCTGGCAGCAGTTATACTCCCTTACTATAGCGCCTCCTATTGTGAAGGAAGGAAACTTTTATTTATGCAGTTTTCTTTGATCTTGCTCGATATATAGAAAGTTTTTCTCGCGTAGTTGTTTTGTATACGCTTCCATTGCTTCATGTTTTTTTTCTTCTTTATTCACTTTTCTTACAGGTGTGTAACTGTAATTTTGTCAGAAAAGACTTCCTTTTTCACCCCACAAACAAAATTGTAAGGCATACGAAAATGCATGGCCTTCAATTGAACGGGCATTAATTGATTTGTAAGAGCTTCAATTTTCCTTTGCATAATGCAATTGGTTGATTTAATAATAATATTTTCTTTAACTTTTATTTGAAGAGGTGCTATATGGATTTTAAATTTAAAGATTTGCTAGCCACTTTTTCACGATTGAAACTATTATTAAAAAAAAAAAGGAAAAAAAAACATTCAGATTTCTTGGGCAAAAAGTTTTTTTTTTTACTTTTTATTTATTTATTTATTTTTTTACTTTTTCATTTATTGGCGTGCAACTGCAGCTGCAGTTTTATTTAATAAAGTTTCTTCCCCATATTCATCTACAGCGGTCTTTTCAATATAAATTCTGAGCAATTTTATTTTCGTGTTAAGGAAATACTTTAAAAAAGAACAGAAAAGAAAACCAAATGGTGTTAAAAAGACTGACTTCACAATTTATATGGATTGAAAAGAAAATACTATTCGGACAAAATCAAACACTTGATTTGACTTTAGTTTAAAATTATTAAATGATTGGGGTTGATTTTATTCTGAAAAATTTCTTTCTCTTTTTTTCTGAGATCAGCAAGGATTTGTTTTTTTTCCTACTGAGACTTCTCTGAAATTAGAAATAAGTTTTAATTTTCATGCCTTTAATTTACCACACTATCTCAATCATAATAATTCTATTTATTATGATTGAGAATTAAAACTTATTCAAAGCTTAATCAATATTCCAGTACATTGAAAAATACTATAGAATATATTTTCTAAATTGGACCAGGTTTTCGTTATCAATAAACCACATCATTGTCTTATTTAGATCAAGAAGGTTCAGTTTGCGCGATCATAGGGTTTAACTTGGCAGCGTGTAATGATTGCTGTAAATTTGAGCAAACAAGTTAAATGGAAAATTGTATTGTTAAATTATGTAAAATATAATACTGTAATGTAAAGCGCAATGTTAAATGTAAAATTTCAACTCTGTTTTAATAAAAGTTTTGCACATTAGGTTTAGACTTACCCACCTTTTAGTTTATGCTTCCACTTTTAGGAAAAAGTTAAATAAGCTTATAAAATACTTATACATCAATTTTACAATATTGTGAATGTTTAAATGAAACTATACTATTTAATGAAATAAATAAGCGAAGCAAACTATCGGTATGGTTATAAGACAGATATTTAACGCAAAACACAAAATAATATAAATTTTTATCTGATTTGCACCCAATTTTAATACATTCACTTAAGATAAATGTTGCATCCGTTGCAAATAAGTACATTTTTTAGCAAAATGGTGGCATTTAGGCAAAAACAATTTCCCCAAAACTGCAAAAAGAAACATTTTGCGAAATAGAGTAACGCTGTTTAGAGAAAACGGCATTTCAATGCTGTGAATGATTATTTCATCCAATTAACAAGTTTTGCACACACACAATACAAACTTCAAATTCGAAATAGGCTGTGTAATTCCTTTCCATATTTGCTTTGACTTAATTATTTATGACGTGTATTTAGGACGTGTTCTCACGTGTATCCAAATGAATTAGCAGGACAACATTACAGAAATACTGCAGTGCTAACTCTATTGACATGCTACATTTTTTTAAAAGTTTTGTACGTAAAAATTGTTAGCCATAATCAAAGTTTTGAAATATGGTGATATTGTTAGGTATTTGGATTTTTTACCGACCAAATAGAGAGGAGAATTTCGAAAGGTTTGTCCTTTTTCGAAAAACATTATAGACTGTAAAACATTCCAGATCAAATTACAGTATAGAGCATCGGCACTTTGGATGTATCATTCATATTTACCGTAAAATAGTATACCGTAATTTTTACAGTAATATTTGTTTACTTAGAGTAATTTAATAATTTTACAGCAATTATGGCTGTAAAAATTACGGTAAAGAGATTTTTTGTCTCGTAACATATTCCGGTGGAAATGGATTTTACGGTAAAAAGTATCTGCATTCTGAGTGTCGGTACTTTTAACCGTAATTTCACCTGGAAATTTTTACAGGTGTACCGTAAAAATTCTTTCGTCGACTAATGCAGTAGAGATTTAATTACACATATTTTTGTTTATAATACTTGAATTAAGTCAATGCTCATTTAGTGGATGCATTAATTTAGTGTAATGAATGTGTCTATTATTGTTTGTTTTAAAATAATAAATAAATACTTCACATTTCTTTGCCTACTACATATAAATTCCGAAAGGGTAAAAATAACACCATTTAAGCATTCTTCAAAATGTCCACCTTCTGTATGAGGAAATTAAGCAAGTTCGAAAAAGCGCTTCAAATAATTTTCTGTCTCATCAAAAAAGCTCATACGCGTGATTATGTTTCAAAATAAATCAATTAAAAGAAGTCATTTGAATCGAAATGAATTTTATAAGCTTCATTACGGTAAATGACACTAGCTGCTGAACGTTTTCAAGAGCAAAACAGAAAAATAGTCTACTCTAAAATTACTTTACTTAAAGGAAATCACGAAAATGATGGAAATGAAAAACATTTTTTTCAAAGAAATTTAAGATTTTGTTCCGACCATGTTGTAAGGGTAACTTTTTTTAAATTATCTTCCTTGGAGTAATTGGAAAGTTTTCGATGGCAGGTTGCGATTTTGCGCTGATAAATGAAACAGTATTTTACATTTTTTAGATCTAAAAATTCTAAAAAAATGATAACCTGATAAATAGTTTGTATAAATTTAAAAATTGAGGCCTAGTTGTTTTCTAGAAATAAAAGACATCTCTGCATTTTTAAACGAGGAAATTAGTATCAACAAAAAGCATAGAAAAGACACACAAAAAAAGAGATTCCCTTGTCTCTTGAAAAAAGTGAGTGACAAATAAAGTTTATGATTTATTACCTTGATTTAGCGTAATTAATAATAAAATTTACTTCTACTAGTCTACTAATACTCTACTATTAATATTTTCTATTAGTTTTCCTTCTCATACTAGTCGATTTATAACACCAATTTTATTTCATCAGAAATATGCTATTATTTCTTCGGATTAAATACATTAAATAAACAGTTTGGAAATTCATACCTTTATTATTTTTAATGTTTTTACCGATAGTTTTTTATGCACTACACTAAAGTTTGGAAAAACAATTATATTGAATAAACAAGCAAATACATTCAGCACTTTTCAATATTTGCTAAAGTGATTGATGACACAATCATGCAAAGTTGATTTTCAATTATCTTGTCTCAATTCTATGTTTATTTATTTATATCTAGGAATTTTAAACAGACAGATGTAACCTAGTATTTTTTTAATTGAATATATTTTAAAATAAAATGATTAATAAAAGAAGGGCATTCACCATCGATATTTTTTTATCAGAAATTGGAGAAAATAAGAGCTAAATCCTGAACTATTTCTTTTAAAGATTAAACATAAATATTTTGCGAAACAAAATTTAATCAAATTGCCAACACAGCCTTAGTTTTGAAATGAAAGTTTATTTTACATTAAGTATGCATTTTGCTTATTTGAATTTTTTTTGAATAGGTCTCCCTATAATGTAGTTAAGAAAATGAATAAATAACAGGTTAATTTATTTATTGATTTGCAAATAAATTAACAGCTAAAATGCACACAAAATTAGTAACATTTGATATAAAAATGCAATATTTTACAAAATATTGAACAGTTTCTGTAGTTTAAAAGGCATGGATAAAATAATTTCGCAAAAAAAAAATCTTTTTTTATCAATTATTTATTATTTTCCCTCGCTTATTAAGATCATCAATTTTTTTTAATTATAAGAGTGCAATAAATTTAATTTCAATTAAACCGCTGAACTTGGTAATGGTAAATGACAAAACCAAAAAGATTGAAAGAAATTCGGTGAATATATTTAGCGCATTTTTAAATAATTTTCTAACTTCTAAAATTTTAATTTCTTATAATGAATGAACTAATGCTTTAAAACAATTAAAATAATCATGCAACCAAATTTGTTGATATTAAATTTATTTTAAAATTTTCACACTTATTAAACTAATGATGGCTGCTTGCTAGAAAAAAGAGCAGATAAAATTATTCATACTAACTTCGTTTACTCAAGTAGTAAAATATATCAGCTTATCAAGATTTATTAATAGTTCAAACCTATATATAGGACTATTTTTCATCTGAGAAAACTAGAATAGTGGTGAATAGTTTATAATTAGAAATGGTTAAGGCTTTGACTTTATTTTTTAAGGAAGGAAAATGGAGAAAAACTCTATTACTTGTATGATTATGACATTTCTGCTAAGAAAGATATATTTCTAGTAAAGAAAACCGAAATATGTACGGTATTTAGAACATTAATTTGGTATTTTTTCTGTTTACATGGTAACGGTTTATCGAAAATTCCGGCTTTCAAAATTATAGTTCCTATTACCACACATTTTGCAAAAAATACAACTGAAAAGTAAATTTAATCGAATAAATTGTTTTTATGGCATGCACTAAGGTATCATGATAAAATTACAGAATTATACAACCATATTTTATTGTTAATTTTACCAAAATCATTACCAAATGCTTGTGTAAAATTAATGAGCTTTTTGGTGCTCCCATACACATGTTCCCAGAAACATGGTAAATTTTATCACATTCTGGTAGTTTTGACCATATTATATTTTCAGTGTAAGAAAGAAATGGTTTTACTACCAGTTTTAAATTTTTTACGGTATTCAAACAGTCTTGCATGATGTTGCAGACAATATTATACAACGGTTTGACTTTCGAAATATAATATTTCATTGAAAAATCAATTTCAATTTTACGATTTTCAGTGGGAATCAATTTCAGTAAATCTTTTGCCTAAATAGTTTTCTCCCTTTTTTTAGTTTCATCACTTTTTACAATTTTGAAACGTAAGTAGTTTGTAAGTTACGCAAAATTGTTTTGACTTGAAATTTCTTGTTAGTCTTATTTATATTAACTTTATATAGAGTAGCTGAAAAAATTAAACACAAAAAAAAAATTCTGAGAAAAATAGAATTCATGACTTATGGCGTCTGAAAGATTGGTTACAATTATTATCTCTAATTCTTGTTGAAGTGAACAAAAATGTCACTGAATAATTTAATTTTTAACTTTTATTTAAAAGCATTAAAATTAATGCACCGTGAAAGTTGAAGTTTCGATACTTATTAAATTTTACAAAATTAGTTTTTATGGGTCGTTCTTTGAATTCTTGTCTTATAATTTTTCCTTAAATCTTGTATACTAACTTGGACTTAATTTCATTTTTCCCGTATGCTTTTAACGCAAGAATTTCGGCTTAAATCAGGACAAAATGCTTTATAGGAAAGCATAATGAAAGAATACCTAGACTTAGCATTCTTTTATGTGCTCCGTTATTTTCGAAGTGATATTGCATTCCAGGCCCCATCTCTTGGTGCAAACTTGGGTGCATATTTTCTCCTTTTTCTTCCCTTTATTCTTCGAAGATTCTTCATCTGAGAAGAATACGAATATCTTGACTTTTTTCTTCTTTTTTGTGAGTTTTCTCTGGTATTTATTATAACTATTTTTTCTTTATTATTATTTCTCAGAAAAAAGGGAGAAAAAACTGTGTTTTGATGGAAGAAAGGAGAAAAGAAAATTTTTGCCTTTCATCAAGAAGCTCGTAATTGCTCTGAATGTCATATCAGTTCCGGACGAGGAAAAAAATGATGTATTTTGTTGTTGCAAAAAGTTGAAATTATTAAAAGACGTTAAATTTTTATTTTCCTATCTGCACTATTCAGAAAGAAGATTTTAATCATAAAGTATAAAAATTGATGTATAGTATTTGAAATAATATATGCGTTTTTGTTATCAAAAGTAAGTAATTAAAAAGAATAAAGGACGAGGTATCTAACTGAACTCCTTTCATTTGTGTAAAAATTTTAGAAAGTCTCAAAACAGATGACACTTATTTCTTTGCCAAGTTCTATTTAGATCTCTATAGAACAATATATTGTTTTAAATGCAAATGTTCTTCTACCATTCAATGTTTTTTACCACCAAATGTTCCATTTTGTACATCGCGCAAAATAAAAAGCAGATCATTATGAATAACTTTTGATCTAATGATCTGATCTTCACCTTCTAGGACACAAACTTAATGGTTCGACAGGGTAATTTCAAATATGTTAATTTATCCGAGCAACGACTAAATATGATTGTGATGATGCTATCACAGTGCACCCAAATTCCAACATTTTAGCTTTCATCTAAATTTATAATGTTACTTTTGTAACGGTGCCTTCCACCTAGTTTTTTCTAACTGCAACAGTGAACTTGGCTAAGCCGGTTGCCCGGATGGACGCTATCATTTGATTGTTATTGGAGCTCTGAGTAAGTGAACCAGAGATTCAAATTTCGCTTTCCTTCTCTACATGCTCAGGAGATAAGGTTATTATATATATTATTATTATTCTTGTCTTATTAAAGTCACGCATTTTATGCGAATCCAATAAGTCGAATAGGCTTACATTTTGGTATTTTGATTTTTTTTTTTTTGAAAAACTAACAATTGAGCATGAAGAGAAGGAGACACGTGTCATTCGTTCGAAAGAAATAGCAGTATGAGTCTGTTCCAGTGCTTCTTTCTAAAGTGTTGCGCTACTAAATTATGATGTTTTCCTGAAATAAAGGAATAACTGATCCAGAAAACATGTCTTTATTTCCATTCTTATCTGACCCGTAATCATGAAGTTTAACACTAGACGACACGTACCAGAATCAGCCCCATCTCAATGATTTTTTCAAAATTCGATTTCTTAACGACTGTTCAACCGATTTCTGATTGGATCAAAAGTTATTCAGAGGGTGATTCATTGTTTTTCTTGATTGTTCACAATCCTTTCATGTGTCTGAAATCATTGATCAATACTGATTTGAAGTGTCACTGTGGTTAAAGCACATATCTGTCATAAAGGAGGACAAGGGATTTCTCCCAAGTTGCGACTTGAGTGTGTCCAGTTACAGATCATTGTGTATCAGATTGCATGGGAAATAAAAGCAGCTGGTGCACAACACTGATCTCATTGCCTACAATCACACGCTTCTCTCGAAATTACGAAACCTTTATTTCCATGATCCCTATGGCCAAAAACAGGCTGTTGCAGGAGTCATTAACTTCATTTTCTATTATTCGATTTTCATACTCTATTATTTGATTTTTTATTAGTTACTGAGTCAGTATACTGTATTCAGATTTAATCTATAATTCATTCGTTTGGAACAAGAATTAAAAATGTGCTTCTCAAAATTTTTCAATAAAAGCAAATCCCAGTTGAAATCCAACAAAAGTGCAAGTTTGTATAAAATTTTACATTTAAAAAAAATGGGATCAAAAGTACGTAAATATATCGTGTTTCGGATTCAGTGAGAACACCAGAAAGTACCGTAATTTTTACAGTAGCTAATGAGTTTGGTAAAATTAACAATAAAATATAGTTTTATAATGTGTGATAAAATTTGGCAACTACGGTAAAATTTTAAGCCAGAAAATACGGTAGCAATTTTATGGTATAAAAGCTATTTATTCGGATAAATTTTGCTATTCACTTTTGTATCTTTTACTAAGAATGTGGTAAGAAGAATTATAATTTTATATATTCGAATTTCCGGTGAATCGTTATTACACGAGCAGAAAAATTACAAAAGAATGTTTTAAATAACGTATATTTTGGTTTGATTGACTAGACTTAAGATTCTTTTTACCAGAAATGTCATAAAATAACTTGATTATACACTATAAGTACTTTCAAGCTAACTTGGTTTTAATTACAGTAATAGCAAAATAAAAGAAAAAGTATAAACAGCGTCTTAAACCGATGAGTGGACATGTACGAGAAACAAAGTATTTTATTTTTTGAACTTATATCCAAAGCAAAATAAATGCGCTAAAATTCTCAAGAGAATATAATACATCAAAACTCGGCTACATTACCTTCGATGGCTTTATTCAAGGCGATAACAAATACTTTGGCCTATTTTTATCTTAAAAAAAAAATCACGCATTCCTTGTAGACCAAGTGCCCTTTTTTCTGGCACCGAAATATTCACCCAGAACGAATACTGCCGACGTGGCAGGTTTCCTGAAAATTCAGCTGTGTCGACAACAAATACATTTTCGGCATCAGCAAACCGGAGAAAAGATCGCTGTCACTCTAGCCTGATCCTGAGAAGAACACGAAACAATTTTCGAAAAAAAATAAAGCAAAAATAAAAGAAGAATCTTACCGCGGGTTTGAGATGGTTGAATTTTTCTAAATCGGGGCATGGTGTGGCGAAATTTTCTCTGGCATGAAGATTTAATGCGCTGCGAAAATTTTTTCAGCCGCTACACAATCTTCTAGAGTCGAGAAATTTTTCGGTTGTTGTTATATCATACACAGCGACTACATCTGGCTGCGTCTTCATTGACGTATCGGCTGCTGAATTTGAAAGTTTTGATTTGGAATTTTTTGAAGGAGGTGGAAAGATATCCTTTCGCATGTCTTTTCTTTGCTTCGTTTTTTTTATTCCCTTTTTCGCTTTTCTTATATTTTCCCCTTTGCGGTTTTATATTCTTTTGCTTCCTTTTCTTTTCCCAAAGTGAAACACCTTTCAATTCTTTATGAGGTATTGGCAGTTGAAAATATCGGTTAACAATTAAAATAATTTTACTTTTTAATTTCTAATTCTTGATGCAAATATTTTTACTTCATTTTAAATAATGTAATTTCATATAGGAAAATACGAAACATGAATTAAATGGGTCCAATAGCTCTCGAGAAATCGAATTTTAAAAAAGTTAAATATTCAAAGTTCGATTTTTCAGGAACTAATTAACCGATTTCGTTCGAATTTTGTATTTTGCCATATAAAATTAAATTCTGTAACATGATGTAAAACTTTCTATACATCATGATTCAAATTTTTTTTCACTATCATTAAACATAAAAATCCTTATTAATTTTTTTTCTTGGAATTATCTTTGAATAAACAGTTTTTGTAAATGCGGGGAAAAATGTTTTCAAATCTCTTGAAAAGCTCTCGAGATATGGAAAAATACACAAAAAATGAAGAGTTCCTTTCTATTAGGATCACATTACCAAGACTGAAAATATCCTCCAACTTTTGAAGGGCCAAAATCATAATCCGTCAAAAAAAAAAGAGAAAAAAAAGAGCATGTTTATGCAGAGAAAGTACGCTTTTGTATCTTTCGTAACTTAAAATACCGTCTCCAGTAACTAAATAGCGTATTTCAGTACACCCACACAAACCATCAAGATTGAGACCTAGTGAGTGAAAATTCAATTTTTAGATCAAAAGTTATCCAGAGTGTTTATTTTTTTTTATTTTTTAGAACACTGTAAAACAAACTAAATGCATTTCGCATGCAAAATCTATTCGGAAAGTGAAATATTTTTGTCCTCTCTAAATTAAGTGATAAATTTTGTCTTATGGTTGGAGCTATTTGTCTCTTAATGGAGTGATGTAAGAGTAGAATACTATGTCAGCTGAGACCGTTATTTATTTATAAATATAAAAGTGAAACATCGATAAAATAGCAATTTCGTATCATTTACTTGGAATCTGCTTTATTATAACAAACTTCAAATACGTTACTGTTAAAATAAGAGAAAAATCTTTCTCTGCTATCATAGAAGAAATATTTCCAATTTTAAATGTAAACAAACAAAAGTAAACTATTTTTTTATTTTCTACTGTATATCTTTTAATTTCTGTTTATTTTCCATAAACAAGAAAAGATTCACCAATGCAGAAAACAACATAATGAATAAGAATATGGTAAAAAGAAGGACTTATTCAATCACGTATCTGATTAAAAATTAATGCGTGTAGGATATTTGATTATAAACTGAATACCTTTCCAAAATATTGTGTTACAATAATTTTCGAAGAGAAACACTGAAATCACTAGTATTAACAAAACAAAATCAATCATTATTTTGAAATACATTAAGTCATATAGTACTCTTACATTCTTCGCTTAAACGCAAAAAACATAAATAAAGCCTAAAAAATAAGTGTTATTACCTGAAACAATTTAATATTTATTTTTATACATGAAGTGGAGAAATATCTAACTTTAAATTAATGTTTTTATATCACTTCTGAAATAACAAAAAATAAAATGCTTATGAATTATTCCAAGGATTACGGTAATTTAAGATTATTTGAATTCAAAAGTTTACCACAATATTAGGATTCTATTTATAGTTTTAATTTTTATTTTAATTATTTATGAAATAGCTCCAAACTTTTAAAAAAATAACACTAAATTTGTAACGTTATTTTAAATAGCATTGAACGTTATAGAGGTCAATAATCAGTTGTAGTAACTTACGTTATTTAGAGAAATAATATATACAATGCAACATCTGGAGCGCATTAATTAAAAGTAACATCCATTATCTTCAACTAATTTCAATTCTCGTACATTTTATTCAATTTATTTTCATTTAGTTAATATAATAAAGTAATACATGTTACATGGAAAATATTCAGAACTGAATACATAAAGAGTAAATTAAGAGAAAGAAACAAACTTTAATTAAAAGATGTTTAGATAGACGTTAATAACATTCTTATGATATGATTTATCTTATGGGATTTTGCAGTTTGTGCGATATCAACCCAATTTGTTATTTCACTCTTTAATATTTAGTATTGCATAAGACGTTTTCAAAATATCCTTTTTTTATCTCCATAAATGAATATTGCGATTTTAAATCTAAAATAAAGTTATTTTTCTAACTTTCACTGGCAGTTATTTTCATTTGGGTTCTTGTTGAAAGAAGGAAATGAACTTGTTAATAACGAAACGATAACTTAACACAAGTATAGAGCCTGCAAAATGTCTGAAATAAAATATGCAGAATGATAAACAATAACGTATGCATTAAAAAATTAGGAAAATAAGAATATTGAAAAAACAATAACAATAAAAAGAAGAGCATGCAAGAGTAAAAATTAGTACAAGAAGGACAATGTAACCAGCAAAATATAAATTGTAAACTGTTAACAAATATCAAATAAGCTAAACTGGTTTAAATAAAATCCTATAAAAAAATTCTACTAAAGAATTATTAAACATCCCGTAACATTTGCCTATTTGACACACAGCATGCAAAAAAAGAAACCATTCCCGCAACAGCCCGTTGTGGGTCAGGGAGAGTCATTGATGTCAAGGTTCTACAATTTCATAACCAACGGCCAAATTGTGGCTATGTTGTCACCGCGATGCAACTTTTACTTCCCAGACAAGTTGGTAATCATCAAGTTGGTAGCTGCATCGGTTTAAAGCGCCTCTGGAAATTGAATCCCAGCCCTTTACAATGAAAACTCAGAGTATCAAAATAAATAAATAAAGAAAAAGATAGGTGGCTAAGTAATAGTAAATGAAAATTTATTGCCATCATTGAGGAATAAAGAGAATTTTTGAAAAATATTCAATATGTTCATGAATTGCAATTTATCTAAACTGACTGAAAAACAATCAAACAACAACCCACATAGAGCATTTCGATGCAAAATTGTATGGAATTTACTGAACTACAAACGGTTGCAAGAAAGCTGCTGGAATTGAAATACATTTGAAGTTAACAAGTGTATTTATTTTTGATGCTATAATAGAACAGGGTAATAGAACATACCAAGACAAAAACATGCTAAGAATCGAATACGTCGAATATGTTTAAAAAATCGAATATGTTTAAAAAATACTATGAAACAACAAGATCAATGAGCAATAAAAGGTCAAAAGGGAATGCTAAGATGAATAATGCATGTCATAAGAATTAAGACAATTTAAGGATATTGCCAAAAAAGGAAGCTTGGGAATCGTTTCAGTTCCATAGGATTAAAAATTAGTAATATTACATTCGGTTACAAGGTAGTTGTAGAAATTGAAATAGAATTATATTGAACAATTGTAATGAATTCTGGTATTTCAATGCAACAAGGTAGAAGAACATGTTAAAAAGAAATATATGCTAAATCAATAAAATAAGTGAAAAGAATAATACAACAAGATTCAAAAAAAAAAAAAAAAAAAAAAAAAAAAAAAAAAAAAACATGCTAAGAAAAGAATACACGGCAGAAAAGCAAGTGCAATTTATGCTTTTTGCTGTTCATGAAAAGTGATTAAATAAAAGCCTCTTAATCACTTTAGTTACAAACTGATAAAAATTTATTAAATAATGAATATTTGCTAGCTGCCTTCTGAAATTGAAATATAATAGTACTGAGTCGTTGTATTGATTTTTTATGCTTCAACGCAACACGCAAGTGCCTTCAATACCATATGAAGAGCAGTTTCGCTCAAGATTCCAACCTAAACATTACAGCAACAAGATCGTGCTAGAATCCTAATCTCTTCCCAGCTTTCGTCAATCTCAGAGAAAGCCTTCTTCAATAGAAAGTAAAATAATAATGTTAAAATGGGGAATGGGGGCCTTCAGCGTAGGCCCACACTGCAAGATGACCCCTCACGTACTTTGGTAACACAGTAATTGTCCTCTTATACTTCTTTCCCCCCTGCCTAAACATTGTTGATAACCGAAAATTATTGGATACGTGAAAACCAAAATGGTACTAATAGTATTTTGTTCATTGGTTGAGAACCGACCAATGAGGCTATTATTATTTTCAGATATTCCTTAAGGCTTTGCCATTTTTTTCCTTCATTTTTTATGATTTAATGTTTCCCCGCGTTGAGATCCTTCTTATTTTTCTTACTTCGTTGTTTATTTTTGTATTTTTGTTGCTGTGGTTAGTTTTTCTTTTTACTTTTTGGTTCATGAACAGAAGCTTTTTTGCTTTGAATAAGATTGGAGGGGAAAGTGTTTGCAATAATTTGTAGCATTCAAATTGTTTTTTGATTCTATAAAACAGTAGTACTTTTAAAGGTATGATTTAGCTATGAATTTGAAAATAAGATTTAATTTCGGAAGGAAGGTAAAAATAAATATATTTTGTTCCCCTCTTCCTATTAGTTGTTACAATGTAGAACGTTATTATTATTGTTATTTTTTTGTGGTAAAACTTTAATATTCTGTACTTTTCTTAAATGTGGCATTAACACGATATTATTTTATATTACAACAGAAGGAGTTTACAAGTTTGCACTCGAGTTTCCGGGATTAAAATTTCTTTTATTTCTCAAGCTGCATTTTTTAGACATTTTCTTAAAAAAAAATCTTGCGTCGAATTTTCAAATGCTGGTTTTCAGTCGTCATATCATATTTAAGCACTTTATGATATTCTTTCTGGTTAATCGTACATGAAATGTACTTATCTGTGCAAATGAAGGACATGGAGTTGATGATATAATGATAAGCAGCTTTTTTTCAAAAGGTGACACTTTTACTCTAAAATATTCCTTTTTAAATAATATTATGTTAGCAAATTTCAGGAATTTCTACTTGAAAATAGCTCATAGTCACACTGAGAAACAAAAAGATATGATGAAAACTATAAGAATATTGTAAAATTTACTGCGTCTCTGGGACTATCAGAACAAAAAGTACGATAATTTTAATCGAAGTGCTTTAGAAAAATTTTGTAATATTTTCAATAAAATATTGTTTTATAGTATGTATTAAACTTTGTTAAATGTGGTAAAACTTGCTGTGCTGTTGGCATAGGGAGGTAGCTGGTGTAAACATGATTTGATCTCCGGGGCAAGCTCAGACAGATGAAACTTTAACAAACAAAGTTTCGCATCATTACAATACATAGAGGGGCAAAATGGCAAAATTTCCCATTTCTAGTCAAAAAGTCACCTAGTCACCTATCATATTGGCGTGTTGCTGTTTATTTAGTCTCGGTGTCTGTATAGATAAGTTTGTTTTACTATGTGAACTCTCTAATGTTTATTGTTTTTAAAATATCCTTATTTATTTGTCATGACAGTTATAAAAATTATTTTTAGCTCATCTTATTATAGATTTACTAAAAATTCATAACCTAACCAACAATAAGGTTTTAATCCAATTGTATCACTGTGCTGTTTTGTTTCAATAACTTCTGCTCACGGAATAAGACTGAGTGTTGCTTGGTCTTATCTCCCCCACATCTTGATGTGTTTTGATGCTGGGCCAACGAATCCTGATGTGCAATGGAGGAAGCAGGTATTTACAACATATGCAAATTGCATGCATAATATTCTTAAATTGCAATATGAAAATGCCTGCAACTTTTTCACTAAAATTTTAGTATTTTTAAATTTCCCAACATGAGCTCCCGTTCGTACTCCGCTAGTGTGGTAAGACCGGGCTACTTGGCTTTTTCTAGAAATGAATCATTTATTGAAAAAAGTATATCATCTATGATTTTTAAAGAATAATATATTGTGCACTTCTAAACAATGGATAACATGATTAAATCTGACAATTTCCAGATCGAATGACTTAGCTCCAGCAGGACTTCGAAACTTTTCTTACCCGGTCTTCCCCTACATAATTGAAGTGCTGCTTAAAATTTGTTCTGATAAGGGAATAGGAGAAGAGGTCAACTTTCATACAAATATAGTTGGAAGAAATGTGGATTAAATGTCAAACATGTAGTTTTTATTGGTTTCAGAAATCGTGAACTGATAATCAAGACGACACGTTTTTAAGTTGAGATTTACTTGCGTACCCATCTTTCCCAAACATCATGCTCATCTTTCCCATATTGCACCTCTTCCAATTAAAGGCCATCAGAAATATCTTTGTTTTTATAGTGAACATATAATTTTTTTTTATACAATTCAAAAAATATGTAAATAGTATCATTTAGGCATGGATTGTTTTTATTTTTATTTTGTTATGGAAACATAACGTACTTTTAAAATTTGCTGTTTGATCTCAAAACAAATCTAAAATAATTTTATAATTAATTTTAGGATCTTAGGCAATAAGGAAATTTATGGAATTTGCATCAAACTATGACGAATGCTAAGATTAGGTCCATCATTAAGTTTAAAAACTAACTTCCATGTTTATTTCAATAATTTATATTTTTAAATATTTAATATTTACATAACATACTTTCAAATAAATTTTAAATTGTCATTGAATTATTGATATATACACAGTAAGCTATAACTTTATTAAATTGTGATTTTTATGGAAATTAAATAGAGTAAAAGTCTCAAAAGTAAAAACACATTTTATGTATCGATTAAAACTTTCGATCAGTTGAGTTTCATATGAAGTAATTTGAAAGTCACCAAATGATAAAGTTTAAAAAATATCTTGCAATTCAAGCATTATTTTCTTGAATTATTGACGCCTTAAAACAATACTAATATAAATAGATGTTATCCCAAAATCAATAAATTGCACTAATCACTAAACAAAATTAAGTGATAATAGTTCTGTTATGTATCATTTTAAAACATATTTAAAATCTAACTCATTTCAAAGCATTTTTACATCATTAAACCATGCAAAGCAATTATAAAAGAGTCATAAAGTGGACAAAACTACCAGAATGTGGTACGATTTACCGTGTTTATGACTCTATGGGAACACCTAAATACTTGATAATTTTTGCCGAAGCGCTTTGGTTATGATTTTAGTAAAATTAACAATAAAGTATGGCTTTAAAATACGTCATAAAATTTGATTGATGATAAAATTTGGTAGATAAGGATTTGGTACATTAAAGCATGACATAAAAATAATTTATTCAGTTAAATTTACTTATTAGTTTTGTATTTTTTACTAAATTCGGGGTAATAAAAATTATTATTTTCAAAACGTCCGGTGACCATTACCATATGAACAGAAATATTAGCGAATGATTAGTTTTAATACCGTAATTTTATTTTATTAATCAGAACTAAGTTTATTATATCAAAAATGGTCGTTACCATTTAGTATGGTAATTTTACCAGAATTTATTTCTCACTATAATTTACTAAAATTTTAGATTTTTCTAAAATTAAATTTTACCAGTAATAATTTAGCATAAATCAAAATTTCCGAAATGAACAATTTAACGTATTTAATAATTTATTACTTTAAAAATAGATTATATTAAAATTACACCATACTATTTATAAGAAAAGCTAAAAAGGCTCAGTTTCAACAAAAATTAAATATAATTGAAAGCAACTACAAATTCAGATTCATTTTTCAGAAACTAATTGAACAAAAGCTTTTAATATTTTCTTAGTTGATTATAAATAAATAAAATTAAAAATTATTCAGTAATTTAAATACTTCAGTAGTTTCTCTGGGAGATGATTGTACAGAAACTTGATTTCAAAATAATGAAAACATTTTTTGCCAAGAATATTGTTGAAAGAGCAACGTTGAAAACTCTAAGGGATTCTCCTGTTTATCAATTAATTAAAACTATGTTAAAGCTTTTAACCTCATCTTTTTAAATATTTCTCGGCAATCAAAAATAAAGCAAACGAAAATAAACATTATTTAAAGTTATTAAGATTTAAGTAATTATTAGAATAATATTAAGGGAAAAAATAACGTGCTCTGATATTTTGAGAATATTCAATTTAAAATTTTAGTTACTAAACCAGAAATGTTAATTGGATTAAATTTTATAATAATTTTTTTTTTAAAATACTTTGCTTTTCAATTACATCTCAGCAAGATTTTACCAAGCGTAAGTTTCTAAAACCATATTTAGTTAGAAGCTTCTTTCAATTTCATGCATTAGTGTTTAAAATCATGATAAATAGCTTCGATAATTTTATAAATAAATGAACAAGTGGTTAATATGGATTAGTTTTCTAAAGAGCCATATAGATTTTCATTAATTTGCTTTTGTAAAATTTATTATTTCTTTCAGCAATTTATAAAGAAAATGCAAAATTGTACAATTTTACAAAATAATATTTTTTACATAAATTATGATTTTGAAATTTAGAGACTCATAAATAAAACGTAAGTCATTTTATGTGATTAAATAGAATTAGCTTATGCCACAATGAATCTATCTATAGAAGATTCTCAGATTTCTATTTAAAGGGCTTCTAACTCAGAGTGCATGTATTATTATTATTATCCACATTGACGTCCTTGTAAATTTGAAACCAATTCAGAAGACAAGGGAACTCTTGGTACGAATCGGGATAATTTATCTTCTTGCGGAATTTTTGATGGAACATACGGAGTATACGTTGGAGAAGAAGGCCACAGAAACCTCCCTCGTTTAGCTCGACGGTAAGGGTATTACTGTAATTTTTTTTTCAAAAAAAAAAACTTTTCTTTTTTAACATTCACTTTCCCTTAACCTATAGAGGGCCACGCGTTTTCAGTTTGTCAGCAAAAATGTAAAAGTATTATTCCGTCATCTTTGTAACTATCAAGTGAATTATTGCCCTAATTTCGAGAATAAATGCACCAGATATTATTTTAATTTTTCCTACTTAGGAGCTACAACGCTTGCATTCACGTATCTTGATAAAGTATGAAATGGCTTAGCGTAAATTATAATCTTATGTAGCGGTCAACCATTAATTTAAAACTGAAGTTTCCGCCTCGTATAAGCTAAAATTGCGAAAGGACGAACATTTGTTTACATTAAATTTAGAATACTTGTATATCTTCGTTGAAGGTGTGAAGATGTGTCGAATTAAATTCTCAGACTTAATCAAAGGTTTTAAGCATTTGTCTGTAGGCGTTTTAAACAAATTTTCATGTGCAAATTGTGGACATTTTATAAAAATTAGGTTGTTTTGGCCGTTTTTCATAATGGTTTTTCGTTAGTATCCTTTTTCTTGGTCCATAAATCTGTGAAATAAATATATACGATCAACATATTCATATGTTTATGGTATGTATATATTTATAAATATTAAATAATAGATATCCAATTTTTCTCTAAAACTTTATATAGCATTTATTTAGTTAAATTATATTATGTACTCATTTTTAACGTGATATACGACTTTATTCTTCTTTCTCTGCACTACAGCCTGCTACTGACCAAGGCTGATTGAATTTTGCCTGTTACTGACACAAAGTTTCTCATTCATACTACTCTTGCGTCATTACTTTTTTTTCAATATTATCTATCCATCTGATACAAGATCTTTCGCTTTTCTTTTTCTATTTTTTGGAATGCAACTTTCTTTAACATGTTTGGGTCCTTATATCTGTATGTACTCTAAAAATCTTTTAATATAATGATCGATTTTCGTGTACTACATGCGTACTTTAATTTATTCATGCAGATGATATTTTAAGTTACAAAATCATACACAAATAATACTTTCTCTGAATTAAAATAACCCATTTTTCAGCCTCAAAATACCTGAAATCTGAAAAATGCATTCCGGTAGTTTAGGCAGGAGAGCTTTTTACGTAAATTTCATTTTTTATGTATTTTGTCGCACTGTAAAAAACTTGTTTATAAGCTTATTTTAATTAAATTTGGTGTAAGTATTTGTGTACATATTTGCTAACATTTTCGATTTTTCCTAAATAAGTAATAAGTTTCAAATTAAAGCAGAAAATTTTTTAAATTTTAGTAAATGACCAGTTTTTACAAATTAAAAAAGGTTTCAAAAACTGTTTTTGAATAGGATATTAATTTCTTTTTTATTTCCTTAAAGAAATAGAATATGCATATATTAAGTCATTTTTCAAAAATATTTACTAAAAAATCTTGTTGAAATATATTTTTATGGAAATGATACCCGTTTGCTTTTTTTTCTCTTTTCGTGAAACACATTTATTGAAATTCAATTTATTTACACAACATACTTCTTTTTAAGCAAGTTTTTTTTTATGTCTTTTTCTCAGATTTAATATTTAAAGGCATCAATTCAAAACGAAAAGAAAAGCCAAATAATAAAAAGGCAAATTTGTGAATTCTATATGCAGATATCCCCCCTCTCCCTTTTTTTCCATAGATGAATATAAGTGAGTGTCAGACGTGTATGTATGAAATATTAAAAGAATTTTCGCAGCCGGAAGAACTTATTTGAGTGTTTCATCGAGGCAAATAAAGAAATCAAAATATTTCCCTTTCGATTACAATCAGGATCAAAAGGAGATTTTTTGGCGATAATTTTAAAGGGTAAAAAGTGGTTAAAATGGAATATCAAATAGAGATTTTACGAACTGTAATTTGGCGTTCTTTATCGACGGCAGATTTAAAGTGACTTCAATTTAGCATCTTAACTTTTTTCACTAAAGTTTAATTTCGATCATTACCCAAGATGGTCTCGAGTGGGTTTATTTGATGTCCTGTGTTATCGTTTGTAGAAAGAAGATATAGCTTCGAAAAAAGAACAAACGCTCGGAAATAAGGATATAAGCATAATTTTTATTTAAAATATTCCTTCCCTTTACTTCATTTGAACAAAGAAGATATAACTAAAGCATTTTATCTTTTTTTGTTGCAATATTTTCCGGAGCTACTTTTAAGATTCTGCATAATCATTTAGCATTAAATCCGTCTGGTTAAACCTAAAGTATCAAGAAAAAAATTTCAGCGTTAAAATGGAATTTTTTTTTCTTTGTTTGAATGAGTTCTTAGGGATGTTTCAAGTTATATTTTTAGAGTTTCTTTAAAAATTGATATCCTAATGTTTAATTTTATGCTTATCGTGCTTACTTGTTGTTATTTCAAGCACTCCTAAAGTTATTGATTTATTTCTGAAGAGTATTAATAAGTAAAACCTAAGACTATGACGATTTTTATTTTCTCAAAATTTATATTTTTAACTTTCGTGCATGATATATTTAATACTATTGTCGATAAAACATAAAAAGTCAATTTACTCTTAAAGTATGTTGGAAGGTAATTACTTGCTTAAGAAAATTTTGCATTGAAGAAAAAATTACTAAAGCATTCTGTGAATTATTTTCAAATTTAAAAATATGGTAATTGATTAAGATTTGGGTCATTTTTTGGTCATTGAAAGTTGTTTTAAACTTTTAGAGGAAAAAAAAACATAAAATAGTTTAATTTATGAGTGATGCTACAATCTAATTTACTGATCAGAAACCAAATATTTTTCTTCTCAATTAGCATTCGATATTTTTTTTACAGATTTATAACTTACCTTTATAATTAAGTAAGAATGACAATTCCAAAAATTTAGAAAATTTAGACCAGAAGTGTAGAGAGGTAAATAATTAAAAATTGAAGCTTTCAAAAGTTAGTTTAATTTTTTGTACATTCCATAGATAAAGAACACACTTTAAAATCTAGAATTTCACTCCTTTGTTGAATTTAGCATATCAAATATTTATACAAAATTTTACAACTGCTTTTCTCCCACACTTTTGAATAAAAGTCTTCCTTGTGTCACGACTTGCTTAAATGTAGAAGCATCCATAGTTATAAAATTTCGTGTTCCGTAAATAGTTGTTCCGAGAGAAAAATTATTCAAACACGTTATTTTTGATAGATAAGCATCATCTAATAAAATTTTCTGTCTGAAAAGTCCTATTTCAATCTTGGCCAAATACTTCACTGTTAGAAACTTTGGAGCTTGTAAAACTTAAATGTTGTTTAAGTTTGTTCCAAGCTTGATATCAAGCTAAATTGGATGATATTATTGTCATTCTTAAACCTTATGTGCATAGCGATGTAGATCTGCTTCGTATGTTTTAAATTTTTTTTTTCGTGTTTCAAGCTTTGCATAGTTTTTTTTTCTTAATTTTAGTTTTACCATAACTATTTTATCGTTGCCACGCAATTAGAATCTTTGACAGTTTATATTTTCATTTTTTACAATTTTCATTGTTGATGTGCTATCTTAGTACAATTTCATTTAAATGAGTTTTAGCAATTAAGATTATTTATATATAAAGTTAGTAATGTTTGAAAACGATTATTTATATAAAACTTTTCATTTATGATATTATTATATAGTACTCACAAGGGAAACTAGGGAAGTGTGACTCGCCAATTTTGAAATAAACTTGTGGGATGTCTGCCTTATGAGAAATAATTTTAGGAGGCAACATTCGTTTCGGCCCATAGAAGGTCCTGAGAGAGATAAAAAATAATTCAATATATAGAAAAATCGATATTTTATTACTTCAATGCAGACTATTAGTTATTGTAATTATGGAAATTAATATACTCCAATTAATTTTGTGGTACTTACTTTCGCATGCTATATAATGCATATTTATTCTCAAAATTGATTTTGAAAATTTTATATATCTGTAGTTTTTCAGAAAAACCTGTTAGGTTAATTTAAAAAAAAAAATTGACATCAAATTTTTTTACTCTTTTTTTTCAAAAATTTTCCAAATTAATTGGAGTATGTAATTGCAAATCAATCAATTAATTAATAATTAATTAATATTTAATTAATTAATTAATTTGTTAATTGATTTATTAATTAGAAAATTAATTAATTAACCAATTAATTACAAATTAATTGGAGTATGAGACAATTACAATAACTAATAGTCTGCATTGAAGTAATAAAATACCGATTTTTCTATATATTGAATTATTTTTTATCTCTCACAGGACCTTCTATGGGCCGAAACGAATGTTGCCCCCTAAAATTATTCCTGATAAGGCATACATCTCACACGTTTATTTTAAAATTGGCGAGTCACACTTCCCTAGTTTCCCTTGTCAGTAGTTTTGTAGTATGTTCTGAAATGATTGTTCTTAATGATACAGAAATCAATATTTTTTTCCCATTTCTTTTTGAAAACTAAAATAAAATTCTTATAAGTTTCATTTTCGGTATTTTTCTTATTAACAACAATCATTTTTCGTATTACATTATTTATCAAAAATAAAAATTCATGAATTTAAGGGTTAAAACTGATTGCAAGATGCCAATGTTCAACTTAAATTAAAGAAAATTTCAATGTGAGAGCTATTGGTGGCGTTTTTGGAAGCATCCTTGTGGATGATCCGAAGACATGCCATCATAATTTTGATCCTCTACAGAGGAGATAGCACCCCGCTCCGGTAGCCCGATGACATGCGCGTGAGGTTCAGCACTTTACAGTAGCACAGTTTAATGAGGACCAATACTGCACACTCTCAGTTCCATTGCAGGCTGATAAAAACTGTCACCCCCTCCCACACTGACCTTTGCCACTGATGCTTGACGTCGGTGATCTGCTGGGAACCATGTCTTAACGATTAGTCCATTGCGGGTCGTGAGAACTTAAGGGGTCTCTATATTACGAGAGAAATTTTTCATTACAAATAATCTTTCACCTCTAAGAGTTGCCTAAAATTTAAAGCATAGAAAAAGTGAGTTCAGGCAAACCTAGAGTTAGTAGTGAAGTTTCAAATGCTGAAAGGAAATTTTCGAAATCTCAAAATGAAAACAAATTATGAGAAGATAACTTCTCTTCCAATAATTTGTTTGCTTTTTGATATTTCCATGTTTTATTTTCAACAATTGAAACTTCCTGGCTTACTCTAGGTTTGCTTGATTTCACTTTTTCTATACTTTAAATTTTTAAATAGTTATGGAGGTGAAACAGAATTTGCGATGAAAAGTTTCTCCTGTAGAAAAGCGTCCTCTACAGTACTGTATTATGGTATTTTTGAACAGCATTATGGCTTAAAGTACTGATGTCATGGTTCAACCATGAATTCATTTCTCTAGGACTGTAGTATTGCACGAATTGCATGTAAAACAAAGATAACATCTCAGTGTCATGGGATTAGCTTAGCAGCTGTTCTGCCATGATCGCTCACACGAAAGCAGCCAATCGATTAAAAAAAAAAAAAAAACGAATAAAAATTTGCGAGGGGTAAAAACACGTCGCTTTCTCGTCTCCACCCACAGGATCCACCCTCACACCCCACAGCTTGCGAGGTCGTCATGCTGATTTTCACGAAATCCCTTAATCCAGACCAAAGCTCTTACATATTGCCAATGCAAATCGGCGACAGTGAGTCAGCAAAGAATCGCAGCTAAGTTGGGAATAGCTCTTAAAATGAAATCACTGACATCTGAATCATCCCGGAACGGATCTTCTACCAAATGATAGGGCAGGGTGCTTAGATCGCTCTTGAGCATCTTTCACCCATTTTCTAAATGGGGAAGAATTTCAGCATCCCCCACTAGGGAGCAATCACAGAGTAATATGCGAGAGTGCGTTTTCGTGTGTCTGGGGATAGCCTGGAGCGCATATGCAGATTTCAAATACATGCGCTTATCCGTTGCGGACATTTTATTCCCAAAATCCATTATTTCACCCCCGTTTTATCCTAAAAAGTAGGATAAAATGCTTAGTAGATGAAATTGAACATTCGGTTGGTAGGTTCGTTTTCGAAGTAAAATAGTAGATTTTGATATGTAGGTATATTTTTTACAAAAGAATCGGGGGAAAAGCTTTTGAGGGAAGGGAAAAGAAGGTTAAGTCCCAAACATAAATCGATCAATGCTATTTGCCTCGTTCAACTGGACCAATATCAGTGCACTGAGAAAAAAAAAAGATAAACAATACCAAAATTTGGTCAAATTTATGGGCCAAATTTATTCAATGGGCCAAAAACATGGTAACCAAAAGACACGGTAATTTTTATCGAAGCATTTTGGTAATGATTTTGGTGAGATAAACAATAAAATATGGTTTTCTGAAGAATAATGTGATAAAATTTGGTAATTTTATGATGATGATATTTTATGATATCATAGAGCATGGCGCAAGAATCATCTATTCGAATAAAATTACTTTTCAGTCTTGTATTTTTTCCAAAATGTGTGGATATAAGATTTATAATTTTGAAAACCAGAATCTCCGATAAACAGTTAGCCTATGAACGGAAAAATTATCTACTAAATTATTTAAATATTGTACTTTTTTGTTCGGTTAACCAGACTTATAATTTTATTTTCCGGAAACGCCATTACCATATACTACAGTAATTTTATCAGAATTTTTTTCTTCGTGTGCTTTTAAGTTTTATTAATTGGCTATTCCTTTAAATTGAAATTCTTCGTATTTTAACCAAGTCAATAAACTAATGATCTACAAAATGGAACGTATGTACGAATGTTTTATGTTGCAATATGCCAGCACTCTCCTTTGCCTTATAAAGAAGGGATTTTCTATGGCAATGATTAAAACAAATCAATTTTCCTTCTGAGAAAAATTTATTTGCAATATATGGGTAGGATATAGAAAATAATTTTATTGTTAATCTCATTACATGTCTCGTGTCAAATGTTAGAAAATAATTAACTCAACGGATAAGCACATGCATAGCGTTATATATAATCAAATATGTCATTAGTGTAACCAGTTAGAATTGCTAAATTTGAGCTAAGTATCGATATTTTTGAACATTAATATACGCAGATGCTCAACTAATATAATAAATTGATTCATGAAAACTAAGCGTATTTTTTATTCCTATACACTCATGAAAAACTTTTTTTGTAAAAACTATTGAGCATAGTAAACTTTCTAATATAAAAGACAAAAACTAGAAATCAAATATAAAGTAATATTTATCATTAATTTCACAAGTAAACTACTCTTATTTTTTTTTCTTTTTCTCTCCATAATTTATGCAATTTAGTTTTTTTTAGCGTTAGGATACAGTGCTATAACCAACTCGATAAATATTGAAAAGAAAATAACTTTTTTTTTTAAATCTGAAGCTTTAAAATCAATTTAAAAATGAAGTTTTAACAAAATGAACAAGTAATGAGAATTTTAAAATCCGGTTTTATTTCCCTTTAATTTGCAAGACGAAATCCCCGTTTGTATTTTATACTTCTATCTCAAATATTACAAAAAAAAAACCCTAATTACTTAGTCTCGATAAATTCCCGGTTGAATGAGCTGCTTCAGCCCGGTTGGGTAAGTTGATTGCCAACATAAATGCATAAACAACGTCTAAATAAACAACTCGTAAATTTACGCATAGGAAAAAGAAATTCACCTTTGCTCTGACCTTATGCTTCTCGTAAACATCTCTATCTCATCCATAAGTGCTTACATAAATGCAAAGCCCGATAATTAGGGGTACTTAAGCTTAATGAATAACTGATTATCCTGAACCTAGACGATGATCACGCAACACTCTTCTATGATAATTTCCTAGCCCTGATACTTCAATTAGAGCAGGAAAATAAAATAAATATCAATCCGTGGTGTTTATTAACACATGAGTGATTCGAGATAGATATGTTTTGAATTCCGTTTTGAGTGTTTCGGTAAATAAACAGTGAGATGAAGGAACATTTTTATTCCTGTTTCTTTATTGTTAGTGAAGCGTTTAACGAATTGTTAAGCAGTTTCGTTATTGAATTGATTTTGGAATGGTTTCATGTTCGGTAAAAGTCAGTTATAACGGAAATTTATAACAGCAGATGAAATTTTCGTTATAATGAGTTTGTCGTAATAAAAAAATGCACTTATTTAAAGTAAAAATAGCTATAAAGCGACTAAAAAATAAACAACTATTTTGTTTAAAAATGTATATCTAGAGTAAACTGTTTTTGCTTACATATACGACTAACGAGAAATATTACAAATAAAAATTATTAAATTTGAGTTTTCCGAATTATTGTAGAAGGAATGACGTGAAATGCAGAAATCTAGACCGAACAGTTAGAACAACAACCTCACAAATAACAGAAATTTTTTGCCAGAAGAAAATTAAATTTAGTTTAATGACTTTAAACGTAGCAGTGAATTTTAATTTTAACAGCAAGTTCTCAGCACAAGAAATAAGAGGGCATTATAGATATGTGATAAATGAACAACACATCCTTATGAAATGCATGGCAGAATTTCTGAAAATAGTGGTTAAAAAAAATTAGACAGTGGTCACTCACGTATAGCATAATAAGAAATGAAGGATTTTCATTGGAAGAAGATAACTATGAGCGTTTTTTGCTTTTTTATAATGGTACAGGAAGTAAATAAAAAGGTTTTCCGCTTAAAAATTTTTCGTATAATATTGAGAAAGGTATTTCCCTTGAAATATTTTATCGCAATAGCGAAAGGTAAAATCAATTAATTCGTTATAAACATATATTGTTTTATACCTTAAATATTATAATTTTCAAGGTGACCTGAGAATTCGTCGTAATAGAAAACTTTTCGTATTATGTTCCACTCGTTATATCGAGTTTTTACTGTGTTTACGAGAAAAATAACGTATTGCTAATTTCGTAACTTTTAAGTAAGGAATAACATGGAAAAATGTGTTGGAACTAACTTTAAAAGTGAAAAGCAGTGTTTCTCAAAGGGGCCGATTGTTCGCAGGGGGCAATTTGATTGTCGAAAGGGGGATTCAAATATGGACTGTTTATTTCATCACTCATTGCTAAATCTGGGAAAAACCATAATTTATCCAAATGTAACCATGTTTGGATAAATATATAATTTTTCCCTGATTTAGCGGTCATCACTAAATTTAAGTAATAAAAGAGTACTAGTAATTAAAATAATATAAAAAAAAACTAAGATTAAAATTATTTTTCACATGAATTCCAATTCTTTATTATACGTTTGGTAAATTTACTTACTATCAGTTTTGTCAATAATTTCCTAGCGATTTCTCCCCAAAACCTATTATTCAAGCTTTTTTAGGGAACATTTCAATTTTGAATCATAATTACGTGTACGTTATTGGGAGAAATAAAATTAATGACAGCTTTAGGTGGTGCATATCTCAAAAAAAAAAAAAAAAAAAAAAAACGTTGGGAAATATTGGTGTAAAGAGTACCTATACAAGCTTTCCCACAGAGAATGAAATAATCTGACGTTAAATTAGTTTCGGAAAATTTTACGGTTTGATTAAATAGATAAACGCGAAACTCTTGATAAACGTGTTATTATGACCAGAAATATATCTCTTACTTAACTCAACTTTTCCTTTTTTCTATATCGTTTTATAATGATATAAGTTTGTATTGTCCAGTTCTCCGGTTTCGCTCGAAAGTTTATATTGTATTTTTAATTTTTTGTCATTCAATTACCATCGTCTATCGCAACCTAAATCTTAATTATGTGCTATTTTAATATTTTTGCATATTATGTGATTCATAAAAACAAGTCCTTTTAAATGAATGAATTAACAATAGTTAGAGCTCCTAGAAAATAACTCACAATCATTTAATGTGTTTGCTTTAAAATTTAAACGTTATTACGCATGGTTATAAATACAGCACTACGCAACATTATATTACTCATTTTGAAAAAGTAAATTATCCTTCTTTTTTAAGAAAAATCACTTGCCTAACTGACATAAGAAAATCAAAACACTAATTTAAATAACATCGTCAAAAAATCTTTAAATGGTGTTACTTAAACATGAATTATGAAGTTAATTTTGTTTATCGACTATGTAATTAACTCTTTCACTCTTACTGTGCTACTTTCAATGCTTATTCTAATTCTTTCGTTAAAAAAAAAAATACCAGAAAATAAAATATTTAATTTAACGATGTTTCTTTAAACACCGAAGGAACAAGAGTGAAACGACATTTGTTTAATTTGCTGCACAAGTCATTGCGGATTACTCCGATCATACATATTTATAAAGTTTACTTTACGAGAGCACAAATGTGTGCCTCTGGCGTAGTTTGGCGACCTCAATCTCCGACCCATCATTTATTTACGCCAAGGCCCTGAGAGGATGGAGATACAATTGATATCTAATGCGACTTAACGACGGATGGCTTTCCCTAGCTCTTGTCTGCCCCCCCCCCCATTTTACAGTAGCGAAACTATATCATTTTGGCGATTATATTCTAGAGAAAATTGTTCTAATCGTTCTTCCGGATAAAGAAGACGACGGTGCTGATGAGAAATTAAAATCCTTCAGCAAGGATAAAGGCTGTAGAAAAAAAGGAGGGAAAAAAATAAGAAAAATGGAAGTTAAAGGGGTTTGAAGTATCGTACTAAGCCGGTGTTATGAGGGCCCCTTAATTTGGACAATTATGCTTCTACGGTAGTCAGAAAGCTGATGTAATGACACGTCATAAATTTTGCTACCAGCATAATATTGCGTCACCTGTACATAGGAAGAACACGAACGTAAATGAAAAAGAAGAAAAAAATTTATTATTTCTGATTATTTTTATTTCGTTATAACTTTGAAATAATATGCGTGTATGTAATATCGTAGATTGGCTTAATATTTCTGGATTTGGAGTAATTTTTAAATTTAAAGAAACTTTTTAATTTATGTGAAATGTTATTTTTATCAAAATAACATATTCATTGTCTTTTTTTCACTTAATTTTTAGGCACCTTTTATTAATATCATGCAAAAACTGCGACTTATTAAATGTGATCTGTTGATACAAGTAATGGAACTATGCAAAATCGATGTTCGTTATTTAGCACAAAATAATAAACTCATAAATGTTTTCACAATTTCGCAATCCATTTCGGGCCCATCCTTGGTAACTAACAAATCAATGCACAGAATAACAAATCACTTCAGCAGTGCAGTAAGAACAGCACTTTAAAACCCTCTAGTTACCCTCAATTTGCGCTTTTGTTTTCATATTTTGTAATCTGGAAATTTTTCTGCGAAAACATTTTTGAATCATTCTTGAAAATTTTCCCGTCCATGTAAGTAGATCTGATTTCGCTACTCGCTTTATAGTCCCTTTTTTATACTGTTTTTTCCTTTTATTTTATTTTATTTTCTGTTTTTACATGTTATTCTTACTTATTTTTACTTTTTGTGTTCTATTTTATTTGCAGTAATTTTTGTAAAAAATTTTTTTGAGTGATCCTCACACTATTGTATTAATATATTTTGCTTTGGCTTTATTGATACAATATCAGAAAGCACTCTGTTTTGTGGATATAATCGTGTGGGCTGATGAGAACATTATATCTTTTTTTTGTTTCTTTCCCGGCTTTTTAAATAAACTTTCATCTTTTTTTTAAGACACGTTTATTTTTTTATTTAATTGCATTGATATTTAATGACAGGGTGACATGAAAGTTAGTAAGTATTGCACAATATGCGTACAAAGATATTTCTTAATTCAATTTGTCAAAAAATATTACATTATAGTATTTTGATTCGCAAAAGGTGAGAAGTTAGGATCGAAGTTTTATATTTCTTTGCATAATACACTCGTCTCAAGAGATTCACTATTATTTTAATCGTGGAAAAAATAACGATACCAAATTGTCACTGAAAAAATGCGCTGATTAACCTTAAACTGCTTAGAGTTTTTCTTATGCAAATATAGCAGTACTTTATGTACTGTTGATTTCGAAAAAATAAAATATGCCCATTATTTTTACGGTATTACAGAAATATGCTCTTTCTTAAATTTGAATTTTGAAAAACTGCTATTAAAAAGAATTTAAAAACAAGTTGTTTTCCTGCAAAATAATCATATAAGGTTTACAAGTTTAAAACTTTTTAATAAATTATCGTGAATGTCTTATTTGAAGTTCAACAGTTTCATGCAATTCGCACAATTGAGTTACGTATTTCTATTATTTTTAATTGATATTTAGACCTTGAAGGCGTGAAAATCTGTTGAATATCACATAACATGTATCAAACGATGCTTCCAGCTTCATATACTTATAAAGTAAGGTACTTTAAATTCTTCAAATACCTATGAAGTAAGGTATTAGAAGTATAGGTACTTCAAATGAATTGAGTATTTTATAACATTTATGTTTGATGTGAGTTAGATTGATTTTATTATGACTGCCGTTCCTTCATATTTTTAGAAATAATAATGTTCAAAGGCATTTTTTTGAAATTACGTTTTCCTAAAATTGTAGACTGACTTTTTTTACGGTAAATTAGTGTTAAGTGTATTTTCCCCCCAAACTGTTATGATTTTTCTTGAATTAAATAAAAAATATTCAACTCTGCTTACTACTACATCTAATTTAAATGGTAGAGATTAATTTAATCATCGAACTCGTTTCCGTTTATCTACTATTGTTAATTAAATTAAACTCCAGACAGATTAAATAGAAAATAAGGCAAAGAATTCTTTCATCAACAAACTAACACTAATTTAATTGTAGAGAAAATGGCCATACCAAACTAACAGAGGAAACTCTAAATTAAACCAATATTTGTATGATGAGCTTGAGAAAGTAATTAACAATTCAATCAACAGTTCGTAATTTGTTTCTGAAAACAAACTGTTGCGGTAAATTGCAACTATATGTTGTAAATAAAGCAATAAATGAAAACGTTCATCTTTTAATGTATATTACTGTCCTGGAGAAGTTAAATATTTTGAAATTAGTATTTATTAAACAGGCTAGGCATAGATATTTTTGAAAATGTGGTATTATTTTAATATAAATATGCTTAAATTGCATTAAGACAAAAAAGATTTGCCCGCATAGTTTATTTGGGAAATAAAATAGTGCATATATGCAGCATTGGCCAAATTAATGGTCAAATCGTTTATTTGAACACTAGTTTTTTTTTAATACTCGCTTTATTTTCCTCTTTACAGAACTTGCAACTATAATCTATCATAAAGACATATGATTTTCAGTGGGTTGAATAATTGATATATAAATAACTCAGGGTCTTATAATAATTATTTTTAGTCTGAACCCAAAGAGAAGCTATTTCTGCTCATTAAAATATTGACTTTGATATACTTTTGCGTATAATTAGTACATAATTGCCAAAAGCTTGAACAAAATACTCGCATTAGTTCCAATAATAATTGTGTAAAAGATAATTACTTTTATTCGATTTATAACTAGTTTCCACTCCTGATTCTAAAGTCAAACTGTCAATGATTTCTTTGTTTTTATCACGTAGGATTTTTAATTTTTAACTTTTATTTCTTTTTAGAATTGATTAAAAAGGGTAAAAATTACTTGTTAAACAAGTAGTAACATGATAATTAAATAAAATTTATCTGAGAAATCATATTATCATGATAACGAAAAAAATTGTGTAATATAGTATAGTTCTAATGTCTTGAATTCGGATCGATACAAAATTATTTTACTAAGATTTTTCTTCCGATGCCGGTAATTGACTGCTTGTTTTAAAGGGATAATACTTATTTCGAGCTTAATTCCAAGTGCTCGATTCCGGGAAAGAGGTTCTCCTTTTCTTTTAAGTTTCTTAGATCACAAAACCCTACTTAAGACTGATGAATAATATTTAAAACAGATTCAACCAAGTTTCCAAATATATTTTTGAAACAAGTAAAAAAAAAAAAAAAAAAAAAAATCAAGGAAATTAAGACGCTGTTAGAATTTTCGTAGTAATTTTAATTAATGGTAAGGATAATGACAGTTTAGCCTTGTATCTGAATTCCCTCTCGGAATTAAGTAATGAATTTCTTTGGAATTATTTCATTCTTGAAAGGAAAAAAAAAACAATCTTAAGCGTAACATTCTGATTTGTATGTTCCAAAGAAAAGTTTCGTCAAATTAAAGACTCTAATTTGGATTTAGTATATTTATTTGAAATCAGTTTAATGTTATTTTTTTTTTTTTAAATTCAGGAAGTTTAAAATATCACTACTGCATTACCACTCAATACATGATTTAATTTTTTAAAACTTCTTTGGAGGACTTATTAGAGATTTTTTTTTAAAAAAAGGCTAAATGGTTTTTAGCAGAAAAGAACAAATAAGAAAAAATGTAGTTCAAATGACCTTGGGTTTGAGATTTTCCTAGAAGAGAAGTATTCTAACGATTCACTTTTAATGGTTCTAAAATGTGCGAATTTCTCCGGTACTTGATTCCATGTGTTCAGAAGTAGAAAGATAAGCTATCTTAGCTTTCGAATCTCAAATCACCTTACACATGATAGCAGGGTAAAAAGTAAAAGAAAAAATCTAATAATCTTAAAAGGTGCACGAATCAAAAAGAGAGGAACTTCTATCCGGGCTGCTAAGGCGAAGAAACAATTTTTCTTGCTTGATTCTTATTGGTCCTTGTCACTCTTTTAGCAGAGAAAAAATAGAAAGTAAGATTTTTCGAAGATATCAGAAGATAATGAAGGTTAGAACTATATAATGATGCTACTGGCGGAGGTAGACAAGATGGCTGCGGCGTGATGCGGCGCGTAATCGTTCTGAAATTGCCTCTCGTCTCGTAATTGGCGAGATATCACGTGACCCACGGCTAACGAGCCAATTATCACTGAGCGCTGATGTAACGCGGGAGCTGCCATTTTTCTTTTTACTTCGATATACATGGATGAAGTGGAACATTAAATGATTTTTTATTACTTTTTCTACTTTTTTTTTCTCTATGGTGTTAGAATTTTGCATTGAGATCTTTTATAAATCGCTTAGAATTTAACGTGACTTTTTCATAAATTGAAACTCTCCTTAAGTCAAATTTGCTACTCCATCATTTATATCAAATACATATATCTTTTTATTGGTATAATAGTAATAATTATACTTCAATAAAGAGATTTACTTTATGTTTTGAGTCACATATAATAGAATTACTCATATTTTTTAAATTATACTTTCTTAGCCTGTAATTTTGTTTTGGAATCTAATTACTTTTGTTTTTTATATAAAAAAATAAATAAAAAGTTCTGAAAGCTAGGTATATTACATTTGTATCATTATTTTTTTTATATCTATAACTTTTAGTTGTCTGTATTATCAGAAAATCCAATTTGAAGTATAAAGTTTTGGAAAGTTTAAAATTTTTTTTACGTGTTTACAAGATGAAAAAAAAAGGTTAGTAATAATACAAAAACTAAATTTACAATCACTTGTTAGTACTATTACAAAAACTAAAATTACAGTAGTCAAATTATTAAGATAGTAGAGGGGATATTCCATTAATTACAAACCACATTTCACGATTTATTAATAAACACACTTTTCATATCCACCAAGTTTTCTATAAGGCCAATATAATACTTTGCATAGATTCAAAAAAGGGTTAGCCGATGAAAGAAAAATATTCTAATTCTATTTATTTATCAATTATTCATTATTATATTTGAATCATATGCATTAAGTGTAAGTCAAGGAAAAGAAAAAAGGCATATCTGACTGAGCGATTTTTCTTATGATATGACTAGTTTTATTATAAATGTATTAATAATGAAAGAAAACCAGTTAATCAAAATACTAAATCGACTGTTGCTGTAATACAACTATTGTTATGTTTTCAAATTTCTAGTTTATTCTGACTTTAGGAAGTTAAAAAATATTGTGCTAACTATAAATCGTCCTCATAAATTAAAAGGCCCTAACTTCTTTCTAAAAGCTTTCTTATTGCGTTTCCAAATCAGCTAAGAAAAGAAGGGATATTATTTCTATAAAATGGTCAGTAATGTTGGAGTTTATATTGTAATATTGTTAGATCTGTGAGAAATTTGTTTTATTTATTTCCAGCAAATTGTTTTCTTCACAGCTAGGCTATTTTAACTAATGGATGTAGTATGAAGAGTTCCTGTTAATTTGGCAATTATAGCTAAAATTTTTAGTGCAGACTAAAAGATTTTAATATTATTGTTATTTCTATCCTTTTAAAAATTATAATAACGATGATTACAATTCACCAGAAAACTTTTGTTATCGTGGGAAGTTATTATTTTTTAGTGAAATGTCATGGATCTAGTCAATATATATGTGTCACTTAGTGAAAATGTATCGTTTTTGTTTCAAGTATGCTGTGTGACTGGTCAAAATTAACTTAAAAAAGTCAGATAATTGTGGGTTACTATTGGAATTGTTTTAAAATAAGATGGTTGCAAAAAAGATGGAACAATGAAATCCATCGAAAATCTCATACTGTATACAGTTACCTTACAGCATGTACTATCATTCACTGTGAATTCAAATTTATTCAAAGCATAATTAGATTGCGAGTCAACGAAGTGAATTTTGCGGAGTTGTTTTTATTGATGCTGAGTACAAAATGTATGAACAGTTGACACCACGTTCATCAGGCGTCCATGCATTTTCATGAAAAAATGGCTTTGTGCTGGAACAGAAGCAACCAGTTGTGCATTTGTTAGCGTAAAACAATACAAACAGAAGTTTTCGCAGCGAATGTTAACGCTAATTTTGCGAATGTTAGCACTAAGTTAGACTTTTATAAAATTGCATTGCCTTCTTTGCCTACAGTAGACATAAGAGAATCCTAATAAAGGCAATGAATAGGGGGATATATTTAGCTGGTTGGATGGATGGAAATTTTTGATTCATCACTTTGATGGCTGGTGTCAGAATATCACAAATCATAAACAGGCTGGTGGCAGTTATTAGGTTTACAAGAAGTTATGATGGGCTAATGTAAGGCATCGGTAGTGGTAGAGAACACTGTTACAGCAACGCCCTGTGTTCTACTACCGCTATCGCATACTACTATCACTATAGCAACAGTTCCATTTTTCTGTGGATGTGTCTTCCTCGGCAGAATTAGAGTCATCTTATAGGACGATACACCATGACAAGGACAAGGTTAGGATATTACCACAGCGGTTTGAAGAGCTGGATTATAAAGTCTTGCCGAAGCATTGGCTGTTTATTCTACCGGTTTCTAAGCCTACACGGCGCATTTGGAAGAAGATGAAATAGCAGGTTATAGTTTAAACACCATCGCGTGAAAGACCATTAAAACCAGTGAGTTCTGCTTGAGCATTTAGTTCTAGATCTAAACATACAATAACGATGGCTTGTAATTATTCTCAGTGAATATTTAAACATATTTTGTAAGTGGTGAGAAAAAAACATGAAAAAGGCGAAATAAAACAGATCAGAGGTATGCAGGCGTATTAAATGTATAGGAATTTCACGGAAAAAGATTAGAAAGGTCGTGTAAGTAATATGAAAATATATTTTGAATTTTTAAATTTAAAATAATATCTGTTGGAGTAAGATCTTAAGATTTAAAAAAAAAAAAATAGTTCACTTCAATTAGTGCTATACAATAGAAAAAGAGCTGATCTTTCTTTAAAATTATAAAAAACTAAAGCATTTAATTGGTTGTTAAAAGAGTCTGTTGATTGGTTGTTGTTAAGAGTCGTTTCGAGCTATCATGAAAGTAATTAACGTGTAAAGTTTTTCTACGGCATAATTTTTCACCGACATCCTTTCTAACATGTGTCTCATATGTTGATTGAAAATTATACCCAACATTGTTTTGTTTTGTTTTAATAAAACATGAAATATTCAAATTTATAACAAGCCAAAACTCTTCTTGGAAATGTCTATAAAAACATATAAAAATTAGTCAAAGAACTTAATAAAGCTTCATTTAATTTAACTGATTAATTATTTTAAGGCGTCATACTATCAAATACCATTTACGTATTCCTAATTTTTTCAGATATGAATATAAAATAATGCTTAGCTAGCAAATAAAATATTCATAAATATTTAGTAATATTAAGTACTTTGTTTTAGTTAGTTGAAATTCTGCAGTAAAAAGCATTTATATAAAAAAAACCAATAACTGTGAAATGATTAAATATACAAACCAAAAGGAAGACCATATTCTTACTAAACTAAATTATGGATTTTTACCAAGCATTTAAAGGTGCTTACCTGTAAAAGAGAAAAAAGTGCTGTACTCTTTAAATTGTATGAATAATTTAAAATGATTTTTTAAGAGGAATAGAATTTTAAACCATTATTATAAAATAATATAAAACAATAAATACAATTTACACACACAAAATACAATACATATATTTTATTAAAGGGAATCTCAGTCAGTATCAATATATAAATTGGACTATAAGTCTTAGTTGGTATGCAAGCCTTATTTATACGAAGTTTCAGTTGCTCACAATGAGTAAAAAGAAAGTCAATAAACAATTCTTTCATTAATATTGTGCAGCCATACACAATACTCAGACGCATACACAGACTCGATTGAAAAGATTAAAAAAAATTTTTATAACTGTTTATTGACCCTCACAGTTATTTTACATTATTAGATCAAGCAATACACGTTTTTCAGAGTTCAATTAACCAAACAAAAGATTAGGATCGTCCAGTTAACTCATTTTTTGATAAAATAGATTTTTAAGAAATTTAACATTATCGATATTAGTTTTAAAATGATTAATGAAATAGAATCTTCTTCAACTTAATTATATTTTTCTTTAATATATTATAACAACTATGTGTTATAATATATTAAAGAAAAGTTTTTTTTTCCGCAAGTCTCCCTGAAATTTTTGTACGATTTTTAAGACCAGGTGAAAGCATTGATCTTGCCTCCACTTTTTGCATTCCAGGTCCCAAGTACAAAGAGTTCAAATGTCATACAAGAGACACTCACTAATTCTTCCGAATATTATTAAGTATTACTTTCTGCCGCATGATACTGATACACAAGAACTGGTTGGTTTTGCGCTATGTTAAAGCCAAGGTTTACATTCAAGGTATACATCCATATAAAACATGAAAAAAAGGACAAAGTAATAAACATAAAATAAGAAAGGGTCACTGGAGAATTTTGGGGCAGTAGTTATTAAATTGGTCTTTGCATTTTTTAACCATTTTAATTTCATGCTTCTCCTAAACCCGGTAGCAAAATTAATAGAATTAATTTGTAGCACAATCTTTATGAATTCATCGTTCATAAACTAATTTTCTTTATTATTTTCTTCCTTTTTAATCAATTGGTATGTAGATCACAATGCAGATTGTATTGTTTTGCTTATTATCCTGATTAAATAAATTTTACATTTGATTCATAAAGTGTTGAATGATATCACAAACAAAGAAATTTACCACGCTTTTTTACACAGATCACGGCAATTCACGACGAATTTCAGAATTATGAGTAGATAAAAACTGTAGCAGATGAAACATTTAAAAAAAAAAAAAAAGAAAAAAGAAAGAAAGCGAATCATTCTTATCACGTTTTGGTACATTGAGTTATCTCTATACGAATGTTTCCGTGGCCAATTCACGAACTCTCTCCGGTTCCGAAATGTACCTCTGAAAGTAATAATTTAACACTCAGATCTTTCCAACCTTAGGTATGGACAACAATGAAGGGCATAAAAAAAGTGTTTCTAAGTTGCGCAACCTTTTTTGTGCTGATATTCTATAGCAGACGTCCTTGGACGCTACAGAGTCCAACAACACCAAATTCAGAAGAAATTTTATTTCTTCTTTCTTGAAAATAGACCCTTGCAGACTTCAAGACACGCAATTTCGGCAGAACAGCCCAATGGTAAAACAGTGATGGCGATAGTCATCGGTCCCGCCCCACGCCTTGATCAAAAATCCGCCCTCTCTCGTATAAAGGGCCACCTGGCCAGGTTCAACCTCCATACCTTGATTATAGGGCCAACGTTTTCTTTTTTCAGAAACTTTGTAGCCTGAACGTGTTGACAGCATAACGAAAAGTTAAATACACGCAATGAGATATTGCAAAATTATTATTAAAATTTTTGAAAAATTATTATTATTATTTTTTTTTGCAACATTGTTTATTTTGTTTGTCACAACATGTGCTCAGGGTTTTATAGTTTAATGCTGCATGAAGCATGTTCAAAACAATTGTTTATACGTTGCGGTTGTTTCAAAGCTGTTATGTTGCTTTTATGTTGTTTGGTTTATGGAAATTTAAATGCTACTTCATAATATAAGAGTTGTATTTCTTATATTTGTTTGATTATCATTGTTATTTAAAAAAAAAAAAAAAAAAAAAAAAAAACCTCTTAGAGATTAGAATGGTTTGTACAATGGAACTATAAATTGCGCGCAATTATGTTTCGCTTATTTGCTCCAGACTGCCATTAAATTCTTTTTATTTGCAAAATTTGAAATTTTTTTCTTTTTTTTAAAGTTTAAAAGCGAAATAGTAAAACTTTTTTAGAAATTAAGTTCCGACAATTTATGATTGGATCTCTCTGCGTCCATTCTGAAAGTTGAACAACTTCATTTCCTTTCATTTTTTAAAATTTTTTTCTAAATGATTACTTAAAATCTTGCAAATTATCTTTTATTCTTAATGAGGGGTCTGAAATATAGAATCGGGTTTTTTTTTTAAGTTTAAAAGCGAAATAGTAAAACTTTTTTAGAAATTAAGTTCCGACAATTTATGATTGGATCTCTCTGCGTCCATTCTGAAAGTTAAACAACTTCATTTCCTTTCATTTTTTAAAATTTTTTTCTAAATGATTACTTAAAATCTTGCAAATTATCTTTTATTCTTAACTAGCCACCTAAGGCGGCCAGCTGTCCGCCACTCTGAAGGTTTTCACAAATAAAGTTTTTTAAAACATAGCAGGAAATCTGAAGATTAGTGGACAATTAAAGTGTTCCTGTCCAGCAATTTTGTCTTCATATCCAGTTCTGCTGCAGATGTGTTATAGCTCTTGAGGATGTTTGAAATTATATAGCTACAACGCTTAAGAAAAAAAAAAACTAAAATGCTAAATACATGAAAAGAACACGAAAACGAATAAATTTTTTATGGTATCAATTTCTATTTCTATATAATTTTTTATGGTATCAAATTCTATTTCTATATCTGTTACGTCAAGCACTCAGGTATTATAATTTGATCTAGTTGAGCTTGTATAATTTTGATCTAGTTGCGCTTTCTACGTCATTTTGTTAACATCGTTTGGTTTGTTATTTAACATCGTTTGGTTTGTTATTTCTAAGTTAACTTTCAAAAAATTGGCTGGCATCAGCATTTTTATTCTTTAAGTTGTTTATTTTTTCTTTTGGAATTCGTTCCTTTTTAGCGAAATGTTTTTCAACCTAATCGAATTCTTTGCCGACTGTTCTCTGTATATATAAAGAAAAAAAAGTAAATATTTTTAAAGTGTTGTGAAAAGAATTTTTAGTTGTACAAAGTACAACAATATCGCTATAAAAATTATCGTCTTCGCTTAAGAAAAAAAAAAATAGAGCGTGGAAAGAAGAAGAAAAACTTATTATAACAATTATGAACAGCGACAAATATATCAAAGCGAAGCGTTCTATTTACGTATCGAATATGTTGCCACATTTTTAATACAAAAGTTAAACTTTTCTCCACTTTAATAAATGTAAACTAATGCGAACTTTATAATTAAATTATTAATTCCTTCGTATATTATTGGTTTAAGTTGTCGAAAATTAATATTTCAATTGTGAGGTTCGCATTAGCATACATTTATAAGAGTGGGGAAAAGTATATGCATTTTTTAATAGTTTTTTGAATATGGCTCTTTGAAGACGAAAAAGCAGACGAAAAGCATAGACTTACAAAATGACTGATAACTAAATAACTAATCAAAATTTTTGAAAAAGAAAGAAAATACTTCTTCATTATGTCAAAACACAATTATGGGCCGAGTTTCGTGCCCGGGCGAGGCTTCTGGGGCGATATATTGTGATTACAGACACACACACACACACACACACACACACACACACACAGCCGCGTTTATTATTATGTATAGATGTATAGATGATGGGTCTGAAATATAGAATCGGGTTTTTTTTTAAGTTTAAAAGCGAAATAGTAAAACTTTTTTAGAAATTAAGTTCCGACAATTTATGATTGGATCTCTCTACGTCCTTTCTGAAAGTTGAACAATTTCATTTCCTTTCATTTTTTAAAATTTTTTTGTAAATGATTACTTAAAATCTTGCAAATTATCTTTTATTCTTAATGAGGGATCTGAAAAATAGAATCGGTTTTTTTTTTAAAGTTTAAAAGCGAAATAGTAAAACTTTTTTAGAAAATAAGTTCCGACAATTTATGATTGGATCTCTTTACGTCCTTTCTGAAAGTTGAACAACTTCATTTCCTTTCATTTTTTAAAATTTTTTTGTAAATGATTACTTAAAATCTTGCAAATTATCTTTTATTCTTAATGAGGGGTCTGAAAAATAGAATCGGGGTTTTTCATCTCACGTGATAACACATTGGTTAAAGCAGGTAAAACATACATGACGGATATCTTGAACGAGAATGTTACTCTACACAGAAATAGGTAGCCCCAAAAAGTATCAAAATAATAAAAAAAGGACCAGTATTTAAACTTTTAATACTGTTTTGGATTATGTAGTTTAAAGACATTCCAAGCACAAATAATAATAGGCATTTATCATTGAGTAATGGAGTATTATACATAAACTTTGGTAACAATTAAATAGTTCCATCTAAAATATTGTTTTCATTAAAATTAATTGATCAATGGGTATCAACTTGTGCGTGATGTAAAGGTGGACAGTGTGCAATTCCGACCACGTTGCAGGTTATAACTTGTTTTGAACACATATTTTCATCTTGCGGTTGGTCTTGAAATTATGGAGACTTAGCATTGAATTAGTGGGTAACAACAGGTTGTTGCGGAAATGTTACACTTCATGCTGAGATTGTAAATAAGCATGGCAATCATGAATTATTTTTGTTTATTGCGTTGAACACATATTTTCATTATTTAAATAATCAGCTTGGTCTGAAAACTCTCTCGATATGAGGAATTCTTTTAAAGTCTATTTTATTATCTGAATAAATTTTTATATAATAACTTCATTTTTGTAAATTTTATGTAAATCAATGTTCTAGTTCTTCTTTCCGTAATTCCATCTATTTGACTTTTTTTGCTTTGTTATTGCTCATGTTTTAAATGCAAAAGTTAAGATAAGCTGAATTAATTATTTATGAGTCATTTATTTGATTCCTCTTTGATAAGTAGGTTATTAACAAATATTTTAATGCTCTAAATATTACATACGTTCATTTTTCAATCTTTGATAACTCGTTATGGAGATTTTTTCTCACATCTATTTTCTATGATAAATGATGAAATTAGATTTCAAAATAAGCACAATTTGAATGCTACTAATGCTTTTTAAATGTGTATTTTAGTAAATTATGAATTGGAGCTTTATAAAAAGACTTTTATAACAAACGTACAATACTTATCTGAGACATATTTTTTGTATAATTAGCAATTGCCGACATTTAATTTAATATTTACAGATTATATAATACAAGTTATATAATGTCATGTAAAATTTATTGTAGAGTGTCATTGTAGTCAAACTGATTTGTAAAACATTATGTCTTTAATATATATCTTGCATATTACGTCCTTTATTTTAAAAATTATTCATCAGACACAGTTCCAAATATAGAAGAAAAAAATTAAAAAATGTGAATGCTTTTTTTTTTTTTTGGAATGCTTAAGCTTAAGGAAAAGCTTTAACAGAAAGATAAAATATACTGTACCCTAGCAAATTTTTTTCAACTTATTTGTTATATAAGGTAAAAAAAATGTTAGACATTTTCCACCTACCCTTCATCATAAAATAAGTAAACAAACGAAAATAAATAATAATAACACAACATATATATTAACATTGAAAATCATTTTTTCTCACTTTGGATCAACAACTCTCTTATTTTCAGATCAACAAATATAATTTAAAATATGTATTATAATAGCAATCAAATAGAAAATACCACAATTTTTCTTCTCATAATCTCTTTTTCTAGAAAGAATACGCATTGTTTCGTGGAATAAGACATATTTCGTGTTTAGGAATACTTATCAGTGTAGATTTTCCGTGGGAAATATTGCGGAGACGCCTTGAAACCACTGAAGTGTTCAGTCGGAACATCTAATATATATCATGGCTCATGAGATTCAGATGGCTACTCTGTTGTCACTCAAATCTTTCAGAAAGTGGAATACAGGATATTGAGTGTGCAGATGTTTTTCTTAACTACTAAGTCGTGTGAGAAAAGAAAATAATGGTTTTCACTATACGTATCAAGTTTCCGATCCGTTGAAAATTGACGGCATTTCAGTTATTCTACTTTAAGTCTTTTATTTTACAAATTAGCAAGACGTTAATTTGATTATGAATTAACAAGGAATTTTCAGCTTTTTTGAGTTCTTGGGAATTGTCTACAGCAGTGATTCTAAACCACTAGGGATGCCTGAACAATGGCCAATAGTGGAGCACATGTACTAAAATATAGGAAAACCTAAATAGTATAAACCCAGGTCTACTGCATATTAATAAAACCAATGAGATTCACCCCCTGTTTGCTGACACTCCCTAACACTCGAAGATTGCTTCTCTCGCTACTAAATTAGACTCATTTGGAATATATTCTAATGTAAAATCTAAAGAATTTAAATAAATTATTTAAATTTTCAAAATTAATTACTCTTGAAAAAAATTTGAATTCTTGGTCAATAATAAATTATTGAAATAAAATAAACTTAATTAAAATATATAACATGCAATAGAAAAACTAAACCTTAAGTATAATTTAAAATATAAAGCATGCAATATAATAATAAAAAAAAAACAGATTAGCACGATTAATACTCATTTTTCAGTAACTAACTTTGAGTAATCAATTTACAAATGGGAAAAGTACTATGTTCTATTACACTGCACAATATTAATTTTGAATATTTATATAAAGCTCACTTATTGTTGCTAAATTTCACAAAACTGTTGCAGAGAAGAAGTATAATTGCGTAATTGCAAAGTTAAATTATTAATAATAGGTTGTGCTCTCAAAAAACAGAAAATTTTCACAAACATCTAAACGTTATTAATAATGGAAATTTTTTCCTAAATTTATGAACTGGAAACTGTTTCGGACTTACAACTTTCTCACACATAAGAAGTATGATAGTTTATTTTTACTAATAAGTGAAAACTAATAAAAATATTTTATTTTAAATTTAGTATATGTTATTGTACTAGATTAGTAAATCGCGTGTGTTTTTATATTCTCTATAATCAGTCATGAGAATTAGATAATTATTTCATATTTATAATAACTTGCAACCCTTAATATTTTCAACTGCTTCCTTAAAGGTTTGTAAAGATGTATGTAATAACCTTTGCAAAAATTTTATCCTGCCTTAAAACGACAGGATAATTACAGAGTATTTAACTTTCACGAAATATTAAAAAAAAATTGTTTAAAAAGACTTAAATAGTAGAAGCAATGTATAATTATTTTATAAATCTACTATAATTATGATTTATTTCAGTAAATAACTTTTAATTTTGCTTGTGTTTACATTCTTAATTATTCTGTCCTATAAAACCACAGGAATAGCTTTAACAGCATTTCCGTATCTCTTAACTAATCTTAACTAATCTTAACTTAATGTATTTTGTAGCATTAACTGGGAATGCCGTAAGAATCGTAACCAATCTTCTGCCATTGAACACAGAATAAAACGAAACTCATAACCAATCTTTCAGTTTCTATAATTTAACTACCCTTAAACTAAAAGTCAATGATGCTGTTGTATCAAGCCGATTATTTTCTATACAATCCCAATCCAGACTTTTAATATACAGGGTGATTATAAGTTACGATTTCAAAAATCGATAATTTTAAAACTACTTGTCAGAATGACCAGATATTTTAGCAGAATAATTGTGGTTGAAAAATTGAAAAAAAATCATCCACTGAATTATCTTGCTTGAATGTTGTGCGATCCTCACACTGACGCTGCTGAAGTGCTGGAAGGACATGATTACGCAAAAATGCGTCATACTACCAGATAGCAACGGTGTAGGTAACGGGACCAGCAGGTATGATCTCCTCGAAGAAAAACGGACCGACGATAAATGCTACCATTATTCCACACCACACAGTGACCTTTTCAGAGTGAAGAGATAATGGCTATAGCTGAAACGAATTCTTGGTAGCCCATATCCTACAATTTTGCTTATTTACAGGACCTTGCAAATGGAAGTGGGCTTCATCAGACCACAGAATGATCCATGGCCATTCACTGTCACCTTCCATTCGGACAAGCAATAGTGGTGCAAAAGATTCACGTGCTTGCAGGTCAGTAGGCAGCAACTGCTGCACATGAGTTATCTTGTACGGGTAATAGCTCAAGATGTTCCGTAGGACATTACGCACCATGCTGATCACCATATTCAGCATTCGGCCAATTCCCCATGCACTGCTGATACCATCATCACTTTTCGTCTGTTTTTGTATTACTGTGGCCACATCTTCCACTATCGCAGCCAAAAGGATTTTCTTTCCTCTACCCCGTTTCACGTCAAATGAACCGGTTTCTTCGAATTTAGCAATCATTTTTGCAGACCATTTGCGATTATTGGACCCAATTTTATGGATTTTAATGTCCGAAATTTCCGAATAACTGTAAGCTCACACTCATCAGTTTTATAAAAAAAGCTTAAAGAGCAGTACAGGATCCTTCATAGTTAAAGTCATGATGAAGCATTCAAGCAAAGAGTTGGTGCTCTGCATTTTTATATCAGAGTAATTTGCATATCTCCAGACTAGGTAAACCCTGGCAGTGCCATCTATCCTCAGATTTTGGAACTATTTCTTTCCTTTGCCAAATAAAATTCCATTGCCTCATGATTGTTCTGATAAAATATCAGGTCATTCTAATGAATAGTTTTAAAATTATTGATTTTCGAAATCGTAATTTTAATTATAATCACCCTGTATTTAAGTGACTTATTTTGTTTTTAATATTCAACGAAAAACACATGGCATGGTTATGTTAAACTTTGCTCCTATTTTGATAATGGAATGCTTTGGGGGAAGTGTCGTTGGTGACATTGTAAAGTGACATAGTACTGACCCAGTTTATTACTACTGACTAATAATATAATAATTATTTTTTGCTCTTTTTTTCAGTGAGAAGAGATAACTCAAATGAATTACTGCTTCAAGTTATGGAAACGAGGTTTTCTTTCGTTTATATTCTTGAAGGCTAACCACCATATTCTAATAATAATGATCAAAACTTAAAGCATGATTAAATAAAATAAATCGGTCAAATAGTTTCTAAGAAATAAAACTTCAAAAACTCGTACTTTTAACAATTCCTTTCTCACAAACTGATCAACATTTATTTTCGTGATATTTCTTTTGTTTGATAGCATGAATGTAATTGGTAATTTATTATTTCACTAATTATTGCAAAAGTAGAAAAGAATATTAAAAAATTATTAACAAGCAATGTACAAAATATCAAAACAGAATGGAAATAATGAAGTAATAAAAATTTATCATTGGCGTCACAGGAAGTTTGAATACGTAAATTCAAAATAATATAACATCAGCTGAGAAACGGCAACTGATATTGACACGTTAGTTAAAAAAATGCCGTTTTTCTTCTCAAAACTGATCATTTTTCAAAAATTACAATAGGCAAGAAAAAAAAAATCTTTTTTTTTTAGTGATAGAATATCAGATTGCAACAGCTGTAGGAATGTCTTTGTTTCAAAAGAAATTTTCAAGCCTGAAAAGGAAGGCTCTTCAATAAAACACTACGCGAACACGCCCAAAATTATCGCGGAGTTCAATAATACTACTTACTAATAATATAATAATTATTTTTTTTATTCTTTTTCAATGAAAAGGGATAACCCGATTGGTTAACTTCTTCAGTCACGATGTCAAAGTTCCTTTCTCTTATCTCCTTCACGACCAACTGTTGTATTCCAATAATAATGATGATGAAAACTCAAGTTATTATCGAGCGGACCTCGCCTATTGGTTGGAAAAGAAAAGAAAATATAATGAGAGGTTCATCTGTCCCTTTTTTTTATTTTCTGGAATGATGATCACTAATTTGACGTTAAGGCGCTCCTGTGTGTAAGTAACATTCGTATTCTTACCGCGGGCGGTTAGAGAAATTAAAAGTAGATAACTACCGAAAAAAATTAAAATAAAGAAAAAAAAAATACATACTGGTCATGGTTTGAACTGAGGGAAATTAAATGCCGAAGGGATGGTATTTTTTTTCTTCGTTATCTCCGCTTGTACCTTTTCCATTATTATTTTCGTTATTAATGGTTATTATCATTACTATTTTATGTTTTGTATTTCGGGCGTAAACTGGTTAATTATTTAAAAATATCGTGGTTGTGCTTCAGTTTTATCGAGTTTTCTGATCTCCTTCGAAGTTTTTAGAATTTTTATACGTGATAAAGTTGTTAGCTCTGTAATAAGATGCCAGAAATAGGTAATTACTTTGCAATCAATCAGATGGGAAAATATTAAACTTTTTTTGAGTTTTTTGTTACGTGCGTTTGCACTGGTTTCAGGTAAATATATTTTGAAGACGAACACAGTTTATTTTGTTTCTAATTAGGCACATAATTTCTAATTAGAAAATATTTATAAAAAATAATAATGAAAAATAATTTTAGAAACAAAGATTGAAAAATATAAATTCGATAGAGAATTAATTTTTTGAAAAAAATTCTTAGAAAAAAATGTTAAGAAAAATTCTTTGGCTTTACCAGATAAAAATAGTTCAAAAATATAGAATTCAAAATTATTCAACTCTTATTTTTCAATTTTTTCTACACTTTCTAAAATTGAAGCTTTCCAAAATATTTTCTTTCTGGTTTTGTCTGCTTTTTCTATTATTGTCGTTATAAATGGTTATTACTATTTGGTATTTTGTATTTCTGACTGAAACCAGTTAAATATTTAAAATTATCTATGTTATGCGACGGTCTTATCGAGTTTTCTGATCTCTTTTAAAAGTTAAGATTTTTCATTACAAATAAAGTTATTATCTGTAATCAGTTGCCAAAAATTGGGAAGTTGCTTTACAATTAATTTGTTGGGAAAATATTTAAAATGTTTTGAGTGTTCTGAAATACACGTTTAAAATAGGTCAAAATATTTTGAAGACTAACACAATTTATTTTGTTTCTAATTAGACGTAATAACAGAATAAAATTATGGAAACAAAATTTTAAAAAAATAAGGATATAAGCTTAAAGAAAACAATGGGTTTAGTTGTTTTTTACTTGCATTTTTATTTATTATTCATAAAATTTAGTACTTTAGTATTTTTTAATATTAATTTCAGGAAGAAAAAAATATTTAGCATTACCATAGTCTAAAACTGCTCCCATTTTTCCTTTCTGCTTACAACTTCTAAAATATAAATTCCCAAAATATATTTTGTGTGATGTAATTTTTCCGACATTATTATTCGGTGTGATGTAATTTTCATTATTATTCTTCTATTAATAGCTTCCGAATTAGGTTAATTATATAAATTATTGATGTTATGGGTGAGTCTTATCGAGCTTTTAGACATCGTTCGAGATTTTGGAATCTTCACTTGATTAGCTGTTTTAGCTGTAATCTGTTTCTAGAAAATTGAAAATTATTTTACGTTTTTATACCTGGAGAACTTTTCAATTTGTTTTGGTTCCTTTGCTAAATATTTTCAGATAAAAATTTTTTTTGGTGACCAATTGTGTTTGGATAGACGCCATTACAGAATGTAATTATAGGAACGAATTTTAAATTGTGAATTACGTTTTCAATATTAATTTAAGATGAATATTCTGTAAAACTTCCATAGTTCAAAATTTCAAGCCATAGTTAAAAAACAGTTTATTTTTAATTTTACACTGTTAGAATTTTCATTCTAAAATTATGGTAAAATAACCAGCAGCAGTATGTTTATCCGTAAATTTTACGACAAAGAACATTTTTTACCTCGCGGATTTAAAACTATTTACAACTAGAATGGTTAAAAAAATATAAACACAAAAATAATTACCATTCACAAACCATTTAACCACTTAATTTTCAACCATTCACAACCAACCATTCACGACCAACATTCACAATCAGCATGGTTCCAAAATAAGAAATTCAATTAGAAAATATATTCAATTAGACATTGGACCTAGGAATTTTGTTAGGTAATGGTCATTGAAGTTCGGAGTGCAGGATACAGTAAACTCGCAATGTGCTGAAGAGAATGAAGGAGTTAATTGTGAAGTCAGTCCTGGGATTCGAACCTTCGTTCCATCGGTTAGATTAATAAATTAAGCCGCTCGGCTATAATAAGAACAAAGTTGCAAAGAACTAAATGACTTCATTAAGTGGGTCGAGTTGGTGTGATAAAATTTCGGTTGTTTAACCGTATTAAGTAAAAGCAGTTAATAAACAGTTTTTTCCTCAATCAACAGTTTGAATGCCATCTTATTTACGGTTATTTGACTTTTCTTGTTTAAATATGTTAAAATACCACTTAAACATATTGTTATTTCCATTTTTCTGAGAAATTTCCAACAGTGCACCTTTGAAAAATTTTTACTTAAAAACAAAGGCGTGCATATTATTTTCAAAATTGATCCGAAAATCATGTAGATTTTTTTTGTGAAATACACATACCACTGACTGTAAATTAACGTTATGCTCATAAAAGTCTTGACCATGATGTTGTTTGAGAGTCAAGCGATTTGTTTGACAAAGCGAGTCCAATTATGGAAAGTGGCGAAACGGTACAGTGCTGCCATCTTTAGTGAATTTAAAGAGTTAAAGTTATTGTCCATAGTCATCCATGTAGAGATATTGCGAGAGAGATATTATTTGGCCCCAGATTGAATCCGGAACCTTTGTCCGCATCACCATGGAAAGTAATGAAAATCCCCGAATTGAATTGAGAAATATTCGCTATGTAAGAGCCGTGTAAGTAAGAGAGCTATGTAAGAGCCCGAATTGAATATTCGCTATGTAAGAGGTGGCTCAGGAGAGGTGAACCGGCTTTCCAATGAGGAGAACCGGGCTCGATGGCTGGTCGATACGAATTCCGCTCCCAGCTAGCATTGAACCCAGTGCTGACGCAAAATATCCTCAATGGTAGACGGATCCTGGGTTGAGTCCTCTGCAATCAGGCTAACCAAGGAAGGTTAACATGGTTTTCCTCACCATGTAACGCAAATGCGGGTTAATTCCATCAAAAAGTCCTCCACGAAGACAAATTTCTCCCAATGCTTAATCCAGGAGTTCGCTTGTCTTCTGGATTGGGTTTAAAATAACAAGGAAGTGTAGGTATTTTTTAGGTGGTAAAGGTATTTTTTAGAGTGTAAATTGTTACACCAGGTTTATAAAAGTTTGCGAACAGTAACGCGTTTAAAAATTTAAACTTTTAAAATTTTGAAATATCATTACTATAACCAGTACTAAAGAACTTGCTCTCCATTTAATAATGTTACAATAGCTTCATGTATTGATATAAATAACAGAAAAGTACACTTTAAGAAAATATTTTTGCAATGATTCAAAAAAAAAAAAAAAATTACACAATAAACCTAAAAAGAACGCTTGATTCAAGTAAAGATGAGATTGTTTGCTAGCTCTAACAGCAGGAATTAGTTCTAGTTGTTCCGTTGATTTACAAATTTAATTTGCAAATTTACTGGAAAATTAGTTCTTTACGAGCATTAAATTTAAAATTGAGGGAAAAAAAAGCTGTGATAGATTTATTCGTAGTTCCAGTTAATATTAGCATAATCAAGATGAAAATAGTTGTACCAAGATTGATTTGAACCAAACACTATTCAAACGCAAAGTAAAAATAAATTTTTTTCAATTTTTAAGAATAGAAAATAAAACATTTTGGCATCAAGCATTTTTTCTAAAAAACATTTTTATCTAACTTATGAGCTTTGTATTGAGCGAAACAACAATAAATGAAGTTAAAATAAAAACTTCAAAGAGGGATATTACGAGTTTAAACTAATTGAACTTTAAAGGAAAGATATAAACAAATCTATTCTCAAATCTTTATGGAACTTAATAGAGCGCCATAAACGAAACACACAGTTTAAATGGAAATAATTTTCTAAAGTTTTATTGTCTCGTATTTCTTTGCAGGTCTCAAGTTCTTTTGTAACTCTCAAATTTTGTCGGAGTCGAGAGCCTGATCTTCCACAAAAAGCAAAAAGAAACTTTTTTTCTTTAACAATTGTGAATATCAGTCTTTATTATTTCATATTTCAATGCCCCAGGCTAAAAGAGTCATTTACTATCATCCACTGAATGATAGTATTTAATTCTTTTTTTTGTTGCTATAAAATGTACTTTTTTTTTTTCTCACTCCGATCAGTGAACCTCAGAGCTGATGATTTATTATTACTAATAAAATTATGTTGAAAAGAACAAACGTAGAATAAATATAAACAACTTCTACTGATATAGAGCATTTAAAGAAAAATATGGTTTTTTAAATCGCAATTTTGTTTGAGAAAAATGTTAGTTTGGTAAGTATATTATACCATAATGATTAATCATGGCTTTAGGATTTTGTTTGTTAATAAGATGACATTTGAATCAGAACATCGTTTCGTTATTTGAGTAAATAAACTCAAATAGTCTGATGAAAAAGTAAGAGCTTAATAGTTTATTAGATAAAAAAATAACTTTCTTCCATACACTAAAAAATGTAATAACTATTTGAGAGTAATTGAAAAAATTCGTTCTTTTTCAAACCAATTATGCTCTTATTCATACAATGTCTTTGTATATAATATTGAGAGGATACAAGGTCTAATATAAGAATATATTATAATATTATAACCGTCGTTGAACAGCCGACCCAATTGTTTTTGGGTTTATGACTACTAATGTTCAACTCCGTAGCCTTGTAATTTTGAACCCAATCCAGAAGACAAGAGAATTCCTGGATCAAGTATTGGGAGAAATATGCCTTCGTGGAGGACTTTTTGATGGAACTAACCCTTATTCGCGTTACATGGAGAGGAAGACCACGAGAACCTCCTACGGTTAGCCTGAGGGCAAAAGGGACACTAACCCATGATCTGTCTACCACTGAGGATATTTCACGTCAGCACTGTGGTCGGTGCAAGTCGAATGCGGATTCGTATCAACCAGCCATAGGCGGGATTCGAACCCGGTTCACCTCATTGGAAGGCGCACGCTCTATCCCCTGAGCCATCGTGGCTCAATATAAGAATATAAGAAAAATTGGGCTCTTTACAAATTTCGCCATAATTTTGCAACGTACTAGGCTAATTGGAGAAGCATCCTGTATTTCATATTTAGCCCAATGCATTTTAGAATAATTACAATAAGCTCATGTGAATTTATGTTAATTAGAAATTGTACGAAAAATTATTCAATTAGCCTGAATTAACTTAGGCTCATTATTATTTCTTCATAATATTATTACGATTCACATTTGTGTTGGGTTTTGAGTGTAGTCTTCCTTTGGAGACCTCATACTGTTCTTGGAAACAACACCAAGAGGGCGGTCATCTGGTTGATGGAAGATTCAAGAATGAAGTGTAAATCTGATATTTAGTTTATTTATTTTGAGGAATATATTACATTTCTAGAAAAGTTGGTATTATTTCATATCTTCTTTTAGCTTATAAATATTCGAGTGAAAGATTCAAAGATTTCAGTTTTTCCGTGATTGAAATTAAATTGTAAAATATATCACAAAAATATATGAACTCACTTGGGAGCCAGGACACCAATGTTTGACGACTATACTGGACAAAAACTTGAAAAATAAACTATTACAACACAATCAATATATATATATATAAATAAATAGGTTTGTAGCATATCTAAATTTTTTTTCGAACTTGAATTAAAAAATCACGCATGAGAGAGCCAATATTAACTTGTGTTTTAATATATTGCAAATGATTTGACATAAATCAGGATGATACAATTTTAATCAGCATAAAGGTAAATGACAATGAGTTTACCAACTTTCGGGATAATTAAAAAACACCGGAGTCTTTTATAATTAACCTGCACTGCGAAATGACATTGCCGGTTTGCAAAGAGCCTACTTTTTCAATTAGCCTACGTGATGGATACATTGATGACTGCAGCATGTTTTCATTTAGTAGCAATTAACTCTTGGAGACGCTGTGTCATTGACTCGATAGATCAAATCATACATTCTACATTTTCGTTTATATTTTGTCTACATTATATTCTAAATTTTTGTAAGAACAAAACTAAAACGCTTCTTAACGAATTTTATTTAGAACATAAAATAAATCAACTTTAATGTTAGACAAGAAACTGACTTCAACATTTTATTTCTGTCATATATTTCTACGGTCTTGTCTACACTTTCAATATAACCGCATATAGTTTGTGTATTTGTGGTATACGTGTATATTGCATATATTATAACATTTTATGCCCATGTCCAAATATATTAATAATACCTTATGAAAGCGAGTTCGCATAGATGTCTCTTGTATTCTGGGCTGTGTTGAAAACTACAAACCCCGGTAATGTATCAAATTTTATGAGACACAAATATTTTATGAAACTAATTAAAGCATTGTTCAAAGGGTATATCATGTTATAAAGCACCGATGATAAAACTTGTAAGGTTTTAGTTTTAACAGTTTTTGTTAAATTCTGAAAAATATTTTTGAATTGATTTTATGCGCTTTTATTGTATGCTAGATTTTAATTTTCATATTTTTTTTTTGAATTAAAAGTGGTACTAAGAATTTTTTAAAGAACAAAACTATGTTTTTACTTACGTTTTTTAAAATAGATGGCATTTTTCATTTCAACAATATTCGATATTTTGACATTTCATAATGATTTTAACAAATGCGTTTAATTTTTTCGTCGTGATAGGTCTAGTTTGAAAAAAAAAACAGCAATAGATCGCATTACGAAAAAGTTAGATATGGTGCAATCTCAAAAAATGAGCAAGAAGTATTAGGCAGATTAAGAGATTACGATTAGTTTAAGAAACGCAGATTAAAAAATTATCAAGGTATCAGTTAAAAAATTATTTAGCTTAAATACAGGAAACTAGAGAAAACATTTTATTTGTAAATAAATGTTCCTAATAATTTGCAAATAATTAATAGTTAAGCCGGAACTGTTAAGTATTAAAGTTCACAGAAAATTAAAACATATGTTTTACATATTAAACGAATTCATTGAGAACAATTGTTTAAAAATATTCGCAACTTTAAATGCTGAACTAAAATAAGTTAAAACTTTTAATGCTAAACAAAAAAAAGAAAAAAAAAATACAGTAAAAATAAACAAAATCTTTTACAATTATGACTTAAAATGGGAGAATGAGAAATATTCTTCTTCAAAGCAATGCTTATATTCTTATTTTTTACTCAATCCTTTTGACTGAAGAAACTGTTTACTAAATTTCTTCTTAGCTATTCCAAATATTCCTTTCTGTTTAGGCAAATAGAGCTGTCACTGGATGCAAACTGGTTTGAAGGGTGAAAATAAAACTCCCCTGTAACCGCACAACAAACACAAGCAAAACGAGCAGGCAGTCTATCTTCTTGGCGTAGCAAAAGAAAACCATCCAAAACCAAAAGTGCCTTTATTTTGTGGGCGAAAAGGAAAAGAATAAAAATAAAGTGAAAAACTTCTAGAAGACACGATTTCCCAACCCCTTCCTCTCCTTTGCAAAAGAAGAATGATTCGGGGTATAAATCACACCATCTCCCACGTGACGCGTCAGTCCTGAAAGAATGACTCCGATCAACACGTGGCCTGAAAAAAAAGTCGATAAAGCTACTCCATCCTCTTCAGCATCCCTTCTCGCATCCTCATCTTCAGCCATCCTTTGCCCAATCTGCATGCAAGGCTATTTTGAAGGAAGAATCGGACAGGGTCCTCTCTTCCTTCTTGATCTTCCGCATCCGTCATGGATGTCCCTTATGCATCCCTAGGTTCTTTTTCTGCTCTTGCTCTCCCACCAAGATAACAGTACGGTTTAAGAAGTTGGGATTGTGCGTAGCGTTGTCGATGCTAAAGAGAGAGAGATTTCTTCTCAATTTTCTTTACTCTTCTTTTTTTTCTTCTTTCGATATCAGAATTTGTATGTTTTTCGAATGATGTATGTTTCTTGCATATACTTTTCTATTTTCACTTTCGTAAGATAAGGTCTCTCGTAAAAGTTTTTGAGCTTTTCTGTGATGTATATATTATGTTCGTGATTTAGAAGAGATGAATATTATAAAAAAAATATATATTAAAGAATTTATAGGTTCTGTCGAAGTGCTCTACGAAATATAAATATTAAAGCGTGTGAATATGATTTATTCTTCATATCATAAATAAATGAAAAATTTTTATGATAAAAAGGAAATAAAAATTAAGTCATCATAGAAAAAAGTTTTTAATATTTTAGGTATAATATTAGTATTTTTAATTTAATTAAAGAAAGCGTGTGCTGCACACCAAAAAGTGAAACTTTTCCTTTTCTATCATACATCTCACTTTGCAATATTGGAATAAGAAAAAAATATGCTCAGGGTGTTTTCTTGTAATGGCTTAAGTACAAAGCGCAAAACAAGAAAACACTTTAGCAACCTTTGATTTAATTAGCGGATTTTCCTGTAAAAGATATGTTCTTAATAATTCAAGGAGTTAATTTTAAATATGGTAATTTGTGTGCTTAAATAAGCTTTTTTTCCTAAAAAATTACTTCTATTTTATTATGTCAGATTGCTACCAGAGTTTGAATATTTAATTTTTGGGAGAATTTTATTGCCTGCCATATTTTTTTGAAAAATTGATGCAGCGAAAAAGAAAAATCATTAATTTATAACAGTAGCGAAACGTAATTGTTTTCTAAACTTCATTAAATTTCAATTACCACAGCTATATTACGTTCTCATAAATAAAGAAAAGCTGTACGGCTGTATAATAGCGCTTTTTATTTATGTCTTATATTTTATTGATGATATCAAAATTATCGGAACTGGGATCCATACACGAATCACCGCAAGCGAGTTATTATTATATCTCACTTTTATGCTGCTATTTTAAAAAAAAATGTTTTTGTAATATTATTTAATACGCGTTGATACACTTGAAGTCTGTTTGAAAGATTTTAATAAGTTTAAATGGTATGCATTACTTAATAATGGAATACCTATCGTGGATGTACATTGTTGGAAATTTCTTGGTAAAAATAATTAAATAGCAATTCATTTAATTGACATTTTACCATTAAACAAACAAATCTGTCAAATAATCATGAAAAAGATGATATTTCAAACTATTTAAGTGTGAGAAAAAACATTTATTGATTTCCAATGTCCGTTTAGGTTTATATTTTTACGGTTTAGAAACTATGCTAGTTGTAAATGGTAACAAAACAGTACAATTTTTTATTCATGGATTTTTAACAATACCAATTGTAAACAATTTCAAAACCCTAAACGTAAACACATGCTCCTTACCTTAAATTTTAGAGTTAATCAGATGGACAGACTGCTGACGGTTATTTTACTGTAATTTCAGAATGAAAATTCTAACAGAATATTATATAGATATTATGTAAATGACATACCTATATATCTAATTGGAAGTGTTACAATTTAACTAATTATCCGACAGATGGACTACAGACTAAAAATATGTACACTATTTTAAACAAACCAGCATAATTTGCCCAAGTATTTTTGAAATAAATATCGAAAAGTGATGAAAATTTATGCCCGTTATCTTGTGAGCTGTTTAGTTGACGAGTTTTTAGTTATCTAGAGTGGTAAAACTGTTAAATGTTTTTGATTAAAAGTAAGGTATCTAGCATACACCGAAGAGCCATTACTTTATGACCACCCTGCTAATAACATGTAGGACCACCCTCAAAACTGCTAGCACCCGCCGTTACATTGACTCCACAAGGTGCTGATAGGTAGTCTGAGGTATCTGGTACCAAGCTCTACTGGATTAAGGTCAGGTGAATTTGGGGTCCAAGAGATGACTTGAAAGTCACTGGAATGTTCCTCGAAACAATCCATGACGATTCGACCCTTATGACAGGGTGCATTATCCTCCTGTTGGTAAACACCATCTCCCGCAGAAAAAACTGTTGCCATGAATGGGTGAACCTGGTCTGCAACTATGTTCAAGTAGCTTACAGACGTCAGGGATTGCTCTATGAGGATTATGGGTCCTAATGTGCCCCATGAAAACATTGTTCCTGGGTGAGAAACCATGAAAGCCAGGGCGAGCACATTGTTATAGATGGAGGGTGGTCATAAGGTAATGGCTCTTCGGTGTATATAAATGTATTTTCGAACATGTGCGATATTTTAATAACATGTTCAGAAAAAAAGAAATTCAATTATTCCAAAATTAAATCTTGAACCTTTCCCTTGATGCATTCAAAAGAAAAAAAATCACTCGATTTATCATTCGTTCAATCACGATTCTTAATAATGGTTGGTTATATTTCGGACAGATGAAACGAAATAATAACTTAATCCATTCACCGAATTCATTCCCTCTCTCAAGATATTTAAATTTCAAACAAGATAAAATCATCGAAACGCGTCTTTTAAAGCGAGATACAACAACCAGAAACTAAAGTTTTTATTAACATAAACTTCAGTGTGCATTATTCTGTATCAATTCATCGTAGTGATTATCGTGGATTCCAATGCATTAATACACACATTCACGCTGCTGTGTTGGTCACTGACAGACCAGTGATCACGACCAACTAATCAAGTGAAGAGGCAAATGCCGATTAACCAGGAATCGTGTAAGCCAGGAAACAAGCGTCCCTCAAGGAAATTACTCCTGATTACAGTTAATGATTACTCACGAAGAGAGATTACAAGCGTGAAACACGGTATCTCTCAGCAGAGTTCGGGATAGGTAGCGAGCAAATAATACTGTAGTTTAGACCAGAACGGATGATTGATGGCCTTTCCTTCATCAAGTCTGGATCAATTGAATTTTTTCTTTTTACAACAGGTATTTAAATACTTCGACTTTTTCTGGTAATGAAAAATAAAAAAGGAAGTTTTTATAAAAAAAAAGAAGGAAACATGGAGCCGCTTGTAACACTTAATTTTTTTTTTTTTTAACTTCCTTTTTTAAAAGCTATTTTTTTAAATTGCAGTTTTGATTTTAAAATTTACATAATGAAGAAATGGAATTAAATCTTCTAAATATTGATATACTGAAGAAATTATAAACTTATTATAAGTTTATAAGCAATTATAGTTTTTAAATATACAAATTTAAAAATATTTTATAAATTAAAGAAATGGCGATCAATATTTTGTGTACGTTATTTAATTTTTTTTTACCATAATGTAATTACATAATAACCTTCCGACGATATCCTCTTCATTTTTGCACGAAAAAAGTATATATTTTAAAATTTGTTTTAATTTTTTAACTTAAAATTTAAAAGTGTAAGAATCGTTTCGAGTTAAGGTGTCCTTCCTCTCCCGACTGAAAAATACTGTTTAAATAGTGGAGATGGGGAGGAAAAATTGTACCTATTTTCTTATATCCTCTTTATTTATTTTTTACAAGTAAACTGACGATGAATATTTACTCTATTTGGCAGTATCTTTCGATATATGTAAAATACATAGTTGCCACCAAATCAGAATTTGAGATGCAAGGTGTATTGTATTTTGAATTTTGTATAAAATTTTTTTGACAAAATTATGTCAATACAATCCTGAAATCAACAGTTTTAATTAGGTAGTTAAAAAGCACATAATTTCCTGTTTTTAGATTTCTGATAAGAATCTTTTTCATGCAACTAACATTGAAAGACATTTTTAGCGTCATACAAATCTGTTTTCATCAGTTTAAGCAGTAATAAGATTAAGTTTTAAGAAATCTAAAAGATGAGAAACGTGAAGTTTTAAATTACTTACTCAAAACCGTATATCGCATCATTTTATTTTTTTAAAATTTTGAGGATAAAATCATAGAAGTTCTAAAAACTATCATAAGCTGCCTTTTTGAATAGGTATTTTGGTGTCTAATAACAATATATAATCAAAAATTTTCTAAATGCAAAAAACACCAAGAAAACACAAATCAAAAATTAACCTAAAATCCCAGATGTGAGATGTTGAAAATTAACCTAAAAATCCCCCTCTTACGCATATGAGTTAGGGCTAGATACTTAATTAAATAAAGTTAAGATTTTCCACTTTTTCAAATATCGTAAAAAAGTTAAAGGAAAAATATGTAATAAAAACCCAATTAATTAAAAAATAATTCTATGGGAAGCTTTTTCACTATTCACGTACCAATTTTTATTCCTTTCAAATAAGTTTATTAAAAAAGGATCACTGTAATTTCTTTATATTTTACGAAATGTAAATTGTATACACAACAGACTACATACTAATAAACGAAATAGTGTATTGGGGTGAAACATTCTTCCAATATTACCCGTTTGCTAAACCGTCTGTGGGTTGAGAATGACATTAAATATTATTCTAATGTTATATGAATAATTTTTATTACCACCAAATATACCAACGAGGTTTAAAGTTTTTGAAATAATCTTTAAATTTATTTGAAGACAGTAAATTTTGACATTTCTGAATTATTAAAGTTATTTATTAAGTCTTTTTGATAAACATTACTAGAAACAATTCATCTTCAATTCAAACTCATAATCACAAAGTCGATCATTAAATTTTTTTCTAAATCCAGTTTTGAATAAAATAAAATGCTCTCGTATATTTCTGAAATCTCTTATGCAATTTATTATTTACCATTTAGATTATATATTCGCACAATAAACATATAAAGATAAATAACAGTTTTAAATTCAAGCCTAAAATATTAATATAGGCTATTTATTTTATTAATCTAGGATAATTCTTCTCATATTCTTTTAAAAATAATGAAATATCGAATAAAATATTTATATTCAAACAAAAATTGTATTATATTATTCTTAATTTAAATATTTATAAAGAAAGAAGTTTCAGAGTTTTATGTATTTCTAAAAAATTCGGAAACCAAGAATGAATATTTTATGAATAAATTTCTAATCACGATACTATATTCCCCTAAAAAAGAACTCTCGAAACTAATTTAATAGAATCATAAGAAAGCTCTATTATAATCAGAAATATTTAATTCTTAACATGTGAAATTCTGGAGTAAAAAAAATAGTGAAGTTCGCTTAATGTTTTTTTTTTAAATTTTATTAATTTAGTTTTTGATTAAAACAAACACGCGAGTAAAATTTCATGATTCAAAAATTACTTCACAAAAATTACTTATTATTCATAAACGTGATATAATAATATATTTTCAAATATTTTATATTCAACCTCAATTTCATTAAATTATAACAGCTATTGCAAATATTGCACTCAGAAATGAAATAAATTATTTATAAATTTGTGACCTTGCAAACACAACTAAAGTTAAATTTTATCTAAGTATAAATAAAGCAAATGTGTGTTATTTATTTGAGGCTATATGTTTTTAGTAAAAATAATATCCCTTTATAATAAAATAAAAAAAATCCTAAATGGATGCTAAATCTAAAAACAAAGTCATTTTTTCCCACTGTGTTTAACACTGTGGGAAAATTTGACTTTGAATTTGATATTTTTTCCCACAGTGTTAATGTTCACACTTTTTAACAATTAACAGTTTTTGCTGTTCATTTCATTACTCCAGTTTGCTCACCAGTTACTAAAATAGATTAATCTAGTATTAACTGCAATGATTTAAATACCTTAAATGCAAAACTAAAGGCATGGTTTCAAAACTAGCTCAAGGTTCAAGCTAACTAGGTTCAAGGCAAAATTAGCTCAAGGTTCAAGATGACTAGGTTCAAGACAAAACTAGCACGGTTTCAAACCATACAAAAGAAATCCAACTGGTTTTTGGAGCTATGCTTTTCGTTAGGTAATGAGTATTAGAGTTAAGTTTTGGTTGAGTTGTAATTTTTAACAAATGAACAGTGAAATGTGGTTTAATTAGTTTACATGGTTATTTCACCTACTGAAGGGGTGAGGAATGCTAGACCTTTTGTGTTAAACAACTTTATGAATCTGTCATCTATGTGTGAATGAGAGTATCGTGTTCTAATAGTCCAGGGTCACAAATTTGGGAGTGCGGTACACTGGGTGCTCTTAATGTATTGAAGAGAATAGGGAAAATATTGTGATGTCAATGTGGGACTCGAACCCCGTACTGTTGATCATGAGATTCACAGATAGCCTTATCTGATAATATTTACCCGTCTGTAAGGAACTAAGTGAGTTCATTAGGTAAACCTTGTCACCTCGATGAAATTTCGACTGTTTAACCGTATTAGTTGAGAGCAGTAAAGAAACGTTTTTCTTTTCTTAAAAAAAGGAACAATTACATTTAAGTCTAGTAAATTTTTATAATTATTGGAAGCAAATTATTGCAATATGTTATATGTATGCGCTTTTGTTTGTTATTAAATAAATTAAAATTGAAAATGATGATTAGCATTAACAATTCATGATTAGGCACTATTTATATCATAAATATCATGCGTTGAATTTGAAAAGAAAATCGCTATGTACTCGAAGAAATATTTTTTTTCTTAATTTTGAAAACTCATGTATCCAATATATAAGATTCAAAATGAAAATTGAAAGTCATAAGAAATGTGTTACTTTTATATCTTTCCTTAAGTACGCATATTTCAATCATCTATTTTCTATTGATTTAAATGAAAGTAGAGTATCAAATTCTACACGCATTTAAGTTTGTAAAATTTATTCAAATATTGTCATTTCTTTTCGTTGCCAACAAAACACAGAAGCAAAAAAAAAAAAAAAAAAAAAAAAAAAAAAAAAAAAAAAAAAAAGAAAAGAAAAACTTAATTATTCTAGCGTCTTGCAACTTTATGTCTAAACATTATTCGTTGGGTTATTGCTGCATAACGTACTGCTTATATTTCAAGAGTGCCGACCAAGTGGTCGAGTGGTTAGCGTGCCTGACTGCGGAGCCGATGGTTGAGGGTTACCCGCTCAGGGCATGGATGTTTCTTTCTCTCTGTGTTCTATGTCCTTTCTTCTATGTGAATGTGACCCGCCCTATAAACAGGTTTGTGGTTGCACGACGTGGGTGAGGCTACTCCACAGCCGTGGCTTGGCCATAGGTGCTCACTGGGTAACGAGAAGAGAGCAGCAGTTGTGGCATTTCTGAGGCCAATGGGAAATAGATCCAAGTGCCCGCCATTAACCAAGAAAAAAAAATATTTCAAGAGTTATCGAAATATTTACTTTTGAAGTTGACAATTGAAGCATTGCTGTTGTTAACGGGATGAAGCAAATTCAACTCTTGATTGCAATACTTATTTCATTTATTTTATTCATATTGTAACTAACTATTCAAAGAATTTTATTTTTAACATGATTATTTTAGTTTCATTTCCCAAATTCAAGTTTCAGGTACTAGGTGAAAGCTATTAGATCATGCCTAAGACAAATTTTTCAAATTGTTGTTGTTAATTTACGTCGTACTAGAGCTGCACAATGGGATATTGGCGACGGTCTGGAAAACATCCCGGAGGATGATCCGAAGACATGCCATCACAATTTTGATCCTCTGCGGAGGGGATGGCACCCCCGCTTCGGTAGCCCGACGACCTGCGCGCGAAGTCGAGCACTTTACGGTAGCACAGTTTAACGAGGACCAATACCGCACACCCTCGGTCCCTACGCAGACTGATCCAAGTGGTCACCCACCCGCGTACTGACCGTAGCCAGTGATGCTTGACTTCGGTGATCTGCTGGGAACCGTGTCTTAACGATCAGTCCACTGCGGGACCAAATTTTTCAAATATCATTTTTCGAAAAGTATCTTAACATCATTAATACGGAACACAATTTACTTCTTCAATGTATATTGGTTATAAGATAGTTGGCATAAATATAGACTGAAATGAAAAAAACCCAACAAGTAAGAGCATATTTTTATTGGGGTCAGGGAATTGTATGATACACGGACAGCCAATTCGATGACTGAAATGGAAAATTATAGACCAGTGAATGACTCAATATTGCTTAGAATACTGCTCAACAATTGAAAACTTTTTTTGTTGTTGCATTTTTATAACTCTGAACTATCAACTGTCCCGCAAGTATTTTTTTTGGCAGCAAATAACTATACAAATAGTGCAAAACCCATGACCCTTTATAGGTCAGCATATTAAGCATACTATATCGTCTCTAGACTTTTCAATCTTTTTTTTAATATTAATATAATACATGCTAATTATTAATTATACGTCATTCACAGATGGGATAACAAACGAAAACAATATGTTTCGATGTGTAACTAATGTAATTTAATAATTATTATTTTAAAACTATGTATGCATATTTAAAATTTGCGTTTATTCTTAAGAATTTAAAAGCGCTAATTAATTGCAAGATTAATACTTTTCCGGAAAAATAATGATTGTAGAATTTTAAAACTCTAATTTAAAAGACATCAATTGACAATGCATCATTAATTAATTTTAATGCGAAAAGATAAAGTTTCATAAGTAATTAGAGAAATTCATCATTACTGTGGCATCGAAAAACTAAAAAGTGAAATAATGATGTTAACAATTATAAATGCCCATCCTTAGCTAAATCCTGACTTACCTGGTAGAAACAGATAAGCGAAAATGTTCAACTTAAATTCTTTGCATAAAATGTTGAAGGGGGAAAAAATAACGTTTATCGTGTCATTTACTGAAGTTTTGTAATTTATGAACCTAAAATTGTTTCAAAAATAATGTGTTGATTAAAAAAAAAAAGCTTTAATCAGGATTCAACTTTCTTCTTCCTGGAATTTATAATTATTTTTTTCCGATTTACATTCTTTAGAATGAAATGAAAATCTGATGAGGGTTGAAAAATTTTCTCCTCGATTACCCGCTTTTCTCCTATCCGATGTTAATGAAAAGGAAAACTTGCAAACGTTCCAATTTCGCACCTGACTTCGTTAAAAGCATAACTTTTCGACGTAGCGTCACTTTTTTCCCCCCTTATCATTTCCCTCTTTCATTCCCCCCTTTTCTCCCCACCCAATCATTTTTAAAGGTAACTTGGCGAGATTTTAATTTTTGAAAGCTAAAATCAAAAACACTGGAGGGAGTAACGGTGCCGATCAATAGTTGCCGAGGATTGTTTTTGGCACTTGGCGAGATGTTCGAAACAGTTGCAAACATTTTAATTTTATGGATAAATATTTCCAGTAAAAGATGATTCAAAGAATTCTTCATATTCATTCTTCTCTTTGCATCAAATTTTCAGCTTTCTTGATAAACTCGTTAAAATGTGTACCAGAGCTCAAACTCTAATATTAGCATACAAATTAAGAATTCTGACATTGCATCTTCTGCCTCGGTGAACATACCAACCTTCGAAAGCAAGCTTAGCGCTCTATATATCCCCCCCGGGGACTGGTTTAGAAAGTGAACTTATTATGCGCCAAGGTACAGCAATTTAAATTAAAAGCCTTTGACAAAATTTGAGATTAATGTTTCTCAGTGGTCCCAGAAGAACATGCATCTTGCACAAGAGTTTATTTTTAGATGGTATGCATACTTGCATTTTAGCATTATTACTCTTCAAATTCATCCAGCATATTATATCTCATGTTTGCTTATAAAGATTTAATTTAATTCTCGGTTGTTTATTTAATTAATTCAAATATATTACTTTGGGAATTAACGTCTTTGTACTAACTGAATGTTTTAAAACGAAGCAATATTTAATTTTATAAATATTGTTTTCTTTTGTTGGTAGCTTTAAAACAAAAACACATTATGAGTTTAGATGATATGTAAGGAAAAGTAGTTGCTGCTAAGGAATTTAAACAAAATTGCAAAATTTTAAACTCCGGATATAATCTTTTAAATGCAAAAATTTAATATTTGTAGATAAGGAGTTTCACACACGCAAGCTTGTTTTAAAGTTTTACGCTATCATTTGTGTCTAATGCTTTCTTTAAGTTAACGCAGTGTTTTCAGCTTTGGTATTTCATAAAGGGTGTCTTCGACTTGTGGATCATAAGTGATTTGCCAATAACTACTGGAGCACCAAGACTCCTGGGCTGAGAAAAAAATTCTAGAATAATTACCGGACTCTAGGGTAATGACATTTCTGGTAAAAAAAAACAACACAATTCAAGTTAATAAAACCGGAATTTACGGTATTTAAAGCATTAATTTAGTAATTTTTCAGTTCATATGCTAAAGGTTTAATGGATATTCAGTTTTTCAAAATTGTGGTTCAAATTTTAGCTCTCATTTAAGAAAAGATACAAAACTAAAAAGCAAATTTAGCCGAATAAATGGTTTTCATGAAATGCTCTAAAGTATCATCATAAAAACCTAATCTTACCATAATTATCCAATTTTATTGCATATTATAAAACCGTATTTTATTGTTACTTTTACTAAATCGCTTCAGTAAAACACAGTATAAAAATTTAGGTATAATCCTTTAAATACAAAAAATGTTAACGATCTTTTTGGTGTTCTCATAGACCAAAAAACAGGGTAAATTTTACTATATTTAGTAGTTTTGATCAATATTTTTTCTTTCAGTGTGGAACTAAATTTACAAAACTCTATTTGTAAAATTAAAATTTTTTGGGGTGCTCTCAAGTACAATTAGCGTACACATGAGTGGATTAGTGTTGTTTGAGCTTATATTCTGAAATTTGTGTTATCCAAATAATATGCCATTATGAGTTTTTCAACGGCAGTTGCCTGTGAGTTGGTAAGGTTTAATTTTAAAACACTACGCAAAAAAGAAATTGAAAAAATTTAATCTTAACCTCGTCTCCAAAAATTAAGAATTTTACTGAATATAATAATTTAAAATCTGTGGTAAATAAGAAAAATTGAAAATGATAAGAATGAAAATGAGATAAATTTAAAAAATTATAAATCTGGAAATATCGATCAATATTTATGGCATTTTTTTAATTTATAGGTACTTCAAAAGTACTGTAAGTAATTTTTATAGTGCACTTTATATCAATTTGCTAAAATATGTATCAGGAATAATTGAAAGAATCAGATCCGCTCATTTTCCCGACATTTGGTTGCCCAATAACTCAAATGTCCGATTCCGTTCTCCCAACAGGCACTTTTGCCCGAGAACTCATTTTCCCGACATGTACATTTTCCCGACAGTTCATTCCTTCTGCAGATACGCCTGCCTGATAGGGCTGACAAGTAAGGAAAATAAGTATAAGATCCTTTGCTGGCAACTGTTTAACCTTTGAAACACGGCTGGGTTACTAATGCCAAGAAAGTGCAAGCGATAACTAATGACTGTTCAGATCGTAGCTGTTTATGTTGTAAACATTTCCTTTTATATAGTAAAGGACTTGGGACCTTCCAGAATTATAGTTTGAACAGTCAAGTGATATTTAATGACTGCTTATGACGTAAACTTCTCCCCCTACTTAAAAAAGGACTTGAGATCTTCCAAAATCATAGTTAATTCTGTGTAGCATGAGATGGTTGGCAAAGGCACAGTCGAAGAAATGAGTTTCGGGCAAACGAAACTGTCTGACAAACGTTCTTGTCGGGAAAATGAGCTGTTGAGCAAACGTACCTGGCGGACAATAGAGCTGTCGGGCAACCGATTGTCACGAAAATATGCCATATCCCCCAAAAATACTCAGAGAGTTATTTTTATGTAGAACAGTGAAAACGAAACGATGTCAGGAAATGAGAAAATGAAATAAAATAATTAATAAAAGTTTTACATCTGAAGATGAATAATCACGAGAGTTAAATCAGAATGTTAATTTTTCTGCACGCTTTCAAATTTTAAGGAGCATGATTTCTTTTTGCATCATTTTAAACTATGAGGTTTTAAATGGCAATGTATGAAATTTAACCAGAATTAGTAGCAGAATCCTCGAGAGGTATCAATCAAATTTGATGTTTAGTAACTAAAATTTACACGGTGTAAAATGTGTAACACAAATAACTCAAATTAAAAAAAAATCATTAAATTTTAAAAAAATAGTGATTTTGCTTCTTTATCTTTAGAAAAACGAGTCTTTTAATTATGTAAAAACATTTTGTATTCGTTTAAGCAGTTGCAGAACGTTAACAAAATATGAAATGTTTTATTTTTTATTTTTTTTTGTCCAATCATCATCCATACAAAATTATTCAAGAGTTATAGTGCTACGTGTTTTCTTTTTTCGCTTTATACATTTTGACATAAATAAGTATTAAAGTTCGTTCTAAACAATAGAGCATCATCTATTTACTTAATTTACAAAGAAAACTTTCTTTTCTTATAAATTTAATTCCTGAATTTTTCTAAATGCGTTTAATTTTAGAATATTTCAATATAACAAGTATAATTTATTTACTTGAATACATAAAGGAAATAGACTCGAAAATTACACGCCATTTCATGTATTGAGTTTTAGAAAGATGAGTTAAAAAAATTTATTAAGTTTTCTTGAAAATTTCATAGAAATTATCTTACTTGAAGAATACATGTTTTATTTATTTATGCAAAAAATGCAAAACAAAACAAAAATCAAGTTTTGAATTACGTGTGGAGGATCTCAGAACATTGGAACCTTTCCAAGAAAGGAATTTAATTTGGAATTTTTTTCATAACTTTAATAAAGAATGGGTGCAGCTTTTTATTTTCATGCCTTCATTTAAATTCATAAGCACTCTTATAAAAACAAATTCATGTTTACATAATCCATTAGGAACCGCACAAAAACACCAGCAGCACAAAAAATCTTTTTTTTACTATCTTAAAGTAATTGTACAAAGTTAATTTAAGTTTTTAAATCTGAAAATGAAGTTTAAGGGTTTTTCAGTTCCCCACGAATTATTTTATACCAGGAACCTAAATTAAAACAGACTTGTCTTACAATTATTTGTAATAAGGCAGATTTATCAGTAACTAAGTGTTTTTAAGTTATTATTTAATCGATTTAATGTATTTATTAACTTGTAAGATGATGTAAATGTCACTTATCATTTAAATAATAATCCGGAAAATTTTTGAGAAAATAGTTAAAATTTGTAAAAACAATGTGTTGCAGCTAAATATCGGCTTTCCAAAAATGCCGGAGGATTTGAAAAAAATCAACTTAATGAAAAACGGAAGGAAGGAGAAATATATGGTTTTATACGTTCTGCTTAGAGGTTTATTCCAACCAAATTTCAGAATTTGTTTTATAGTCCTTCAATAGATGGTTTTGCTAAAATAATAAAATAAAGTTTTCAAATAAACAGCTGTTTGGAGCAAAAACTTGATGCAATCTAAGAGCAACAACTCATTTCTGTGCAAATAATAAAGTTGAAATGATTTGACTCACATCAGAAAACGTTATTTTGTAGTTTCCAAAGTCAGAAGCGCCATCTTTTGACTAACTTACTAAGTGGATTTACGAATCTGAAAGAAGTGGTTTTGTAAATAAAGATCTAGTTTCCTAAACGGAACGCAGCAAATTGCACATCTCTATTTTCTTTAGTTTCCTTTTAAATGATTTATGAAATCATTTTTTTTGGGGGGGGGGGTCGCCATAACTGTTACCAAATTAGCTTTCTTGGAATGAATGTTTTAGATTTTTTTTTAATTTTGTAAGTTTGTTTCATAGTTTTGTGGCGTAATCAAAATACTAGGTACAAGTGCGAAAGTTAATGACTTGGCGAACCTGTAAACTTCTATGTATATTCAATGTATTCTCTGTAATCGTCTTCCTGAAGTATAATGAACTTAACTGAATTTCAATTGAATGAGATGTATATATACCACCGTAAAATTTTGCTATTTCTCCCTTTTGCGCTTTGCTTTACGTCGATTCTTTTGTTCTACGTGTTTGATTATAATTCTGGATGTTTTTAATTTAGTTGCAAAAAGTGTTATTAAAGTTATGTTTAAATTTCGCCCTTCTCCTTTTTTTTATTTTTGACGATTGACTTATCTAAAATGCAGAATTTAATACACGCAACCTATCTCGCCAAAGTTTTACCTGCTTCAATTGCATTGGCAATAATGCCTTAAAATACAACAATACAATAATGGACTAACTTATATAGCTGTTCCCTTACAGCCTTTTTATTTAAAAGTTTACAGTACAAGCACACATACGACTTTTTTATTAAAATGTTTAATAAAAACCGGAGTTTTTAGCAGCAAAAAGAAAATGGATTTTAAATTTGTATTGAACTTGTTAGCTTAGATATAAAGTTGTTCCTTCATTAAAATAACTTATATGTGTGTGTGTGTTTTTTTTAAAAATTTACTAAAAGAATTGTTCTATTAAACATGCTCAAAACCATAAGAAGATTCAAATTCAAATAATGTAATTCATGAAGTAGAATTTGAAACTTAAATTCTCAATTTGAGGAAAATTTTTTTTGAGTAAGAATTGTTTATTGGTACAACATACATTTGCAGGCTTGTGTGCTCAATTACGGCTTATAAACCTTTGTCAAGTAGAAGAACAGATAGCACATTAGGGCAGGACATCACAAAGAATACATCCAGGGATACGGCGGGATTCGAACCCGTTGAGTAAGAATATCTGATGATAAGTGTAAGATAAGAAGGATATTGTTAGAAACTTGGTAGTCATTTTTCTTACAATGACGAAAACGAAACATAAATAAATATTAATTAAGCTACAACAAAGTAAAATAAAAAATTAAAATTAAAAAATTTATCTGACAAGTAATTAAATTAAATATTCAATTTAAAATTTTCTTGAGGAAAAATTCTGCAAAAAAAAGAAATTTATCTATTTTAACTCTTCTTTTTTCAGTATAGAATTATTATAACTATTATTATAAGCTTTCTTTTAGAATTCTTAGATGTCACGAAAGCAAATTCTTGAAATTCTTAAGCCTGTTAGTCAAAAGTGCTGAAGTTTTTAATCAAATCTTACTGAAAGCTTAAAAATATTAATGCCCTTAGGCAGAAGACAAAAGTACTTGCAAATAGAATATCGCATTTGCGAATCTTCTTTATCGCTCTCAACTCTTCTAAATCTTAATATATCAAGAGAAAATTTTTACCCTCTGCCACGCTATAAGAAGGAAATTGTTAAAATCTCGGGGATCATTTTTACACCATGATGAAAACAAAACATAAATAATTATTAATTAAACTGCAGCAAAATGAAAAATAATTAAAATCTAAACGAATAAATTTATTTGATAAATAATTAAATAAAATACTCAATTTCGGTTTTTAGATAAAATATTCCCCTTAAAAATAAATTTAACTAACACTTATAGTAAACAAAAAAAATTAAAAAATCCTCTTTTATTAAGAAGCAAATAATTCAAAAATAATGCCAATTAAATAATTTTTATAAAATTCCAGGAATATTGAGGATTAAATCTCTTTCAGTACAGCATAATTACAACTATTATTATAATAATTTAACTAACACTTATAGTAAACAAAAAAAAATTAAAAAATCCTCTTTTATTAAGAAGCAAATAATTCAAAAATAATGCCAATTAAATCATTTTTATAAAATTCCAGGAATATTGAGGATTAAATCTCTTTCAGTACAGCATAATTACAACTATTATTATAATAATTTAACTAACACTTATAGTAAACAAAAAAAAATTAAAAAATCCTCTTTTATTAAGAAGCAAATAATTCAAAAATAATGCCAATTAAATAATTTTTATAAACTTCCAGGAATATTGAGGATTAAATCTCTTTCAGTACAGCATAATTACAACTATTATTATAATAATTTAACTAACACTTATAGTAAACAAAAAAAAATTAAAAAATCCTCTTTTATTAAGAAGCAAATAATTCAAAAATAATGCCAATTAAATAATTTTTATAAAATTCCAGGAATATTGAGGATTAAATCTCTTCCAGTACAGCATAATTACAACTATTATTATAATAATTTAACTAACACTTATAGTAAACAAAAAAAATTAAAAAATCCTCTTTTATTAAGAAGCAAATAATTCAAAAATAATGCCAATTAAATAATTTTTATAAAATTCCAGGAATATTGAGGATTAAATCTCTTTCAGTACAGCATAATTACAACTATTATTATAAGCACTCTTTAGAATTGTAATAAAAATCAAATTTTTAAAATTCTCAAGTCTGTTAGTCAAAAGTGCTGTAATTGTTATTCAAATCTTTCTAAAAGCTTAACATTAAATGCCTTTGGACAGAAGACAACATTTCGTGCAAATAGAATATTGCATTTGCGATAAATCTTCTTTATCGCCCTCAACTCTTCCAACTCTTATTAATATCAAGAGAACATTTTTGCGCACTGCGACGAGAGATAAATATCAGAAAACTCATTTAAAATAATCATTGCGTAAAATTAGGGCAATTAAAATCTACTTAATGTATTAAGAGTAGCAGAAATAACCGAACATAAGTCAACGAACTCCCACGCTCTCTTGACACATTCTTATTGATGTTGATAGAAGGTTTTTAAATGCACTTCGCAGGCACACTTCCCCAGAGAGTAACCTTGATGCAATGCTACTTTCCACAAATTGCAAACGTAAATAAGGACCTCCAGTACACTAATTCCCCCAAGCCGGAAATCTCATTCAAAAATGTGTTCTCTCCAACCTTCATCCACAAGCCTTCAACAAGGCAATATTTTCTCCATCTTCAAGTTGCCTCCTCTACTACAGGAGGGCAGCCCGGTTTCTCCACACAAGCGTTGAGGAGCCTTGTTAAAATTACCTCAACACGGGCTCCAACTCCCCGAAGCTCCTCTTGAATCCGGGAATCTTAATGAAGCGTTCGTGCGACCTGAGGTACAGAAACTCCCTTTTCCCTTCTTTTCGACTGCTGTTCTAATTAAAAAATAATCATGAGGAGCGAAGTTGCGTTAAAGTAGAACATTGCCCAGCGAGTGTGGGGTGCCCAGGGACTTATTCCAAAACCGAACTCATAACCACACAGAATTCGTACACGCGGCGGCCCTTCTGCGTTAAATATGTCATCACAGGGGCATTTTACGCTTAATTTATTTGGGGGGTTGCTTAAATCTGTGGGGGAGCGAAAACTATGGGGGAATGCTTACACCATTTTCTGCTGGATGAAGAGAACTGGTTTGCAATAGAATGGTAGTTATTTTAATACTTTTGCCCTTTCACTAAAAGTGGTTATTTTAATAATGGTGACCAAAAAGGAATGTGTAGGCAGAATTAATTTGTACAAACTATAAGATCACGGCAATGATTTCACATTCAATAATTGTGATTTACTTGATGGATTATTTCTAAATCAACACCAAAAGATATTGAAACAAAAAATTTAACATTTAAGCAAACAAGAGTTTTAAATTTAAATTCATACAAACGCAACCATACTTATTACACGAAACTTTTTTAATAAGTATTAATTAATGAATTAGTTATTTGAAAAGCTATATTAAAATGTATATAATAACAGAAGTTAACTTTTCTTATTTGACACAAATTGTTTTTTAAATGGCACTAGAGGTAATGTTAAGGAAAATGTAAGGAAATGATATTGAATGGATTGAAATCTTATACAAAATTGAATTCGACTTAAATTTTATACTAAATTAAACATAAAGTTATTTTAGAATAAAATACATTTAAATATTATTTAGCGCAATTAGTCGATGCATAGGGAAGAATTGGCAAAAATCGTGGAAGTGGATAAAACAAGGATCGAGCCATTTGGATTGAATTATTGCTGTCATACATTAGTAATAATATGAAACTAGTTACAGACTCTTGACACATTAATTGGAGATGAATGGTAGACAGCAAAGGCTATTTGTTGTCAACACCAGAGTTTTAAAAAATTCGATTACAAAAGCTTTGATTTGCACTTCAACGCGCTTACTCTTTAGTTTCTTATAGCTTGAAGATTTTAGATAAGTTTCACATAAAATAAAACCACTTTTAACTATATTTTTAAACTATTATAAGAGGTTTTATAACAAGTTTGAAGTATGCTATGTTTCCTGTTCTGTTAAATGACATTGCCGGATAAAACTAAGACCGTGTCAGAGAGACACAACCCCGGATATTACGATAGGCTAAGTTATAGGTCTAAAACTCAGGTACTCAGGTATACAATGTCAGATATAAGTTACAGGGTCTTAAAACCAAAAACTATGCAATGCTATATAATATATATATATATATATATATATATATATATATATATATATATATATATATATATATATATATATATATATATATATATATATATATATATATATATATATACATTTTGGGACAACGACTGCGCTGAGTTACGTGGCTTTATTTTCAATATATGCATATTAAAAGCATTATTTATCAAAAACATAATTTTAATGATATCGTAAAACTTTAAGCCAAGAATAATTTGGTTATTTAGACACGTCGATACAGTAAACTGTAAAAGTGTAAAAATAAATGACTAATACTAAAACTAAGCACTCGTGCATTTCTCTATCTGAACTTTTCCATAAAACGGTTTTCTTGCTTCAAAATATAGCTTAGTTTAAAATATGAAAAGGTAATTTTATTTCAAAAAATCTTAAAAATTAAGATTAAATTTATAAGAAATAGATACAGTATTTTCTTCACCATAGACTAACGGAATAGCCTCTCATAAAGGTATGAGAATATCAAACAAGTAATATCAAGCATTCTAAATATTAGGCAACTCCACGTATGTGAACATTAAATTAGAACATTGATGATGCCCATCTGAAACTCAGGCTGAAGGATCTATGACATCCATGCTCAGGACTTGTGCAATTAGTGACCACTTGCAAAGCAATTTCATCCAAAACAATCACCAGTGCCTAGCATGAGCTCCACCCAATAAATGCTTTTACAGTTGAAGTAGACTCAGCGAGTGCATTTCTCGTGCTAATTCTCATAACGGATGTAGGATGGTAGCCTACTGAGATATCAGAATTTAATTATTACGTAGGTTTACACACTCCATCGATTATGTTACTGATCCAATGCTCTTGTAATTGGATATTGAGTTATTTTAATGTGAAGTGGTGGTTTCGAATTTAATTTCTAAATTTTAGGATTGAAGCAATTCAATTATAGATTAAAGAATACGAAAAGACAATTCTAAATACATTAATTAAATACATGTTATATATCTGTATTTCTTATATATATATATATATATATATATATAAATATATATATATATATATATATATAAAAAATGAAGATAAAACAAACGAAAATTATGGACATATGAAAAAAAAGGGGGGGAGGGAATAATAATGAAAAAAAAAAGAAACAACTGATAAAAAAAAAGAAAAAAAGGATGAATTTTTTTTTTAAAAAAAAGGAGAATAAACGATATAATCTTTTCATCAGCCCACACGATTATGTCCGCAAAAAAGAGTGCTTTCTGATATTGTATCAATATAGCCAAAGCAAAATATATTAATACAATAGTGTGAGGAGAACTAAAAATTTTTTTTTCACAATAAGTAAAAATAACACGTAAAAACAGAAAATAAAATAAAATAAACTAAAATAAAAAGAAAAAACAGTATAAAACAAAAACTTTTTGTTTCTGTTTTATACTGTTTTTATTCACTTTTCAGGTGGTTGACATGAGTTTAAGTTATATTATTAATTATTGCTTTAATTTAAGAAGTATTAAAAATAAATTTCATGTCAAGTATTTATTTTGATTCACTTGCTTGTTTATCTTAAGAAATCATTTAAGCAGTGTTGAATAGTTATTGATACCTAAAGTATTTATTCAGAATAATTTTGTATTCTTATGAAAATAAAAAACAAAAACTTAGCAACGAAATAATTATTTAGATTTATTTTAGAACGTTAAATAAACACGGTGCTATGGTGTGCCTCTTGCTGCCGTACAAATTATTGTTGTTAGAGCTATGTTTGAACAATAGCATATATATATATATAATTATAAATATATTATAAGATGTATGGCAGAAGGGGTGAGTGAGGAAGTGCTACAGCACATACGAAATAGAGCATTGGGATGAGTTTTCTATCTTATCTCCGGACAGAGATGGAAATAATTTTAAAACCTTTGCTGTCTACTAGGCTAAAATATCCCGAACTCGTGCTTACGGTGGTTTTAATAGCTGCCGGACACGTTTTAAATTATAACTAAAATTGAACACACGAAGAACTTTGACTATATCACGGACATCTCTTGAAAATAGATAAAAATTTAAATTTAAGTGCTTCCGCTTGGGAAAAACCACGGAGAACAGTTGGATTGTGAGAAAAAAATTTATTAATATGTTTTTTTTTAAAAACAAAACTCAGGTCTTAATTTTGATGGAGGAATTAGAATATTTAAATAAAGTTGCTCGTTCAGCGTTTGGTTACAATTAAAGTTCATAGGTTGTAAAAGATAACTTTGAAAGGTGACCAACCTGTGCTCAAAAAAGACGGCTAGTATTGATAATTTATTTACAAAATAAAGTGTCACGTTACATAATATTATGTATTTCTTAATATATTATATTACATTATATTATACTATATAATATATTATATTATATTATATTATATTATATTATATTATATTATATTATATTATATTATATTATATTATATTATATTATATTATATATAATATAGTATAGTATAGTATAGTACAGTATAGTTTAATATAGTATACAGTACTGCATAGTATTATAGTATAGCATAGTATAATACATTCATATAATTTATACTGAACAAAACTTCATAAAATTTGTGATGATTCGACAATTCATGGAATTTAAACTGATAACACAAATCGATTTGGTTTTTTTTCGGAGAAAACTTTGAGAAGACCGAAAAATTATAATCCATAAATTATATTACTTTACTTAATTTGTTAAAAGTTATCACATTATGCCAAATAAAGATAATTTATGATGTCTTCTTATTAACTTTCCATTATTTACTAAATGGCCAAGAATTCTTTCTTTGTGCAAGTATATTGCGAACAATTCAGCATTCATCTACTATTTACAGTGGCTTACCTTCCAAAAAATTTATGCGAATCCAAATGTATTTGTCTAACTGCGCGTAGAGAAAAAGATGAAGAAAAAAAATCCTCACAAAAAATACATGATTTATTCTTTCCGTATGCCAAAAATGTTTTGAAAATATGAGAAACGTTCAAGATAAATGGATGTAACCACAAAGGAGTATGGATATCATCCAAAACAACATAGACTCTATGTATGAATAATTTATTTACTGTTCTCTTAAAGAGGAAAGGAGTATCACTAGGGGATTCCAAGAGAATCTCTAAAAATCTCCTATTTGCTCGTATTACGCAGCAAGATATTGTTTACTTCGTAATCAAAGAAATAGTCTATTATTACTTTCCTGTTATGGTGATGCGAGATTTTCTGTACAAATGTTCTAAGAAGGGGATTATTTTCTTTCATCATACTCTTACTCTTTATTTATGAGAATGTTTTGAGCAAAGCTACTTAAAAGTATTTCCTATAAATAATTATGATTCGCAAAGTTTCAAAATTTAGAATAATAATTGTTCATGTAAATAAGGGAGTATAATTTTACATTCGGTCTTTAGTTGAATTTGCTTGCCTTAGTGTGAGTTTTTATCTTGCATTAAATAAAATATTATTAGAGGTATCATGATTTTAATTTTAACTTATCCAAAATTATTTACTTCTTTAATTAAAATAGGTTCTGCCTGATAAGAAAATATGAGCAGAATAAAGTGCTATTTAATGAGCTAATAAACTATTAGAAGGAAATCAATAAATTATGATTCTTGAGATCAACACTTTATTTTAACGCGTATCTAAATAGTTATATCTTTAATTGAGTTAGAACCACATTTATTTTATACTTTTATCTTCATCACAATATAAGCAACGTAGTGTAAATAGCTGTTGTAAAGTTTTACAAAGAGCTATACAAAGAGCTGTTGTATAAGTTTTTGTGGTTCACATGCAAATTCTCGGTCATCAAAGGTATCTTTGATAGTACAAAAAATATACAACTTACAAAGAAATAGAAGTTAACAGTGAAACGATTTCCAAAAAATAAATGTGGTTCATAGAGAATATGCTTAGTGTTAACAATTCAAAACGGGAAAATAACAAGAAAACAAACTTACTTTGCAACATTTTTTGGCACCCCTTTTATTATAAATGAATTTTTTGGTCAAATATGGGTTTAGAAATAGCGAAAAATGCCATAATTCTATTAGTAATACGAAAGCAGATAGAAACTAACTGATGAAAAAGGTTCATACAAAAATCACACGTTTTTTTTATCAGGTACACAACTTCGTATTTAGAAATATAAATTATTGCAGGCAAGATAATCATCACACAAGATGTAGCAACACAGAAAACACTCTGAAAATGCTTTTATAAATAAGAACGTCTTTTTGTCAGTTGCTCAACTTTCAGCTCAAAAATGCATCATAAGTTTGAATATCCTCCTTCCAGTTGCGAATTTTGCAACTCAAAAATGTAAAGAGAATTCGCATCAATACAGCATAAACATTGAAATAAATAGAAATATAGAAATTTTCACAAGAATGTATTTTAAATTTATGCGTCGCCCTATAACATACTTAGTTTTAATGTGTAGTTAGTTAATGGTATAAATCACATGAAGTTACTACGAAGACGGAAATATGCAGTGACTAGAACATAAATTCTTTCTGTGACCACTGCATGCTCCAACATTTATTGTGCTCAGGTACTGATTACAATTATTTGGAAAATATTACTAAATAACTTTCAAGATTTTGAAAATTATCTTCTATTTTTATCAAAATTGAGTGTTACTAGCATGTTATAACATTTAGATTTAATGTTAGTAACGTGACTCTCAGTTCATTAATATGCTAACGAAACATTGGAAACCGACATGAAAATAATAAGACTATAAGCTATAGTTACAGTTTACATATTTGTTGGTATATTTTTATCAAGTACATGGAACTCTGCTTCATATATCGTACACAATTAACATGAAAACATAAAAAAAAAAACTAAACTATCACCTAACGCAGAACATATCAGAATGCATGTAATAATATTGGCAGGTGCTTTTATTTGATTTGAAAAATTTAAAAATTACTTTTATATCTTCTGCAGAATATTAATTTTGAAATACTTAATAAGTTATGATGTCGAAAGGAAAATATCACAATGCTTTGCTTTTTCATGTTTAGAACGAGTTTGTTCTGTATTGATCGTATTTATTTAGATTTCGAACGTTTTGAAAATAATATTCCATTTCAATCGAAATGGGATTGAAAGCAAAAATGGTTTAGGGATTGGAGATAAATTAGGAAATATTTTAGATTATATATTTTCATAAAAAAGGAATTGGCATAATTTATCCGGATAATATAAAAAAAAAACTCAAATGGTTTTAGGATAATTTTTTTCATTTTATAATAAATAAGTTTTATTGCTTCTCTAAAACCTGAACAAATGTTTTGATAAGAGATAGAAATCCTTAAGATTTCGACATTTAATAAGAGATTTCGATCCATACAACAGGTTTTATCCCAATATATTTTAAAGAAAACTACCATTTATACTTTTTTTTAAAATTTTGTAATCCGTTTCTGTGTATTTTTATATTTTTCAATAAATAAATAAACAGATAAATAAATAAATTAGGAGCGAGTTATGAATAGATGACCTCTGCGAGTTTTGATCCACGATGAAATAATTCAGTTTAATATTTTGAGAAACTTGGAGATTCTTGGAACGCTTCTTTTTAAACAGTTAAGAGTCATATTTTTGATAATATGTACAAATTTTTAAGTACAAAGATTATTGGTCAAAAATTAAAAGAATATAGTTAAGTTAGTTATACATAATTGTCTAAAAATTCAAATACGAAAGTATATTAAAAATGGAATGTTAAATTAAATAATACTTCATACAAATGAATGTTATTAATTAGAAAATAAATAATAGTCGCTGTTAGAATTGACTAATCTAATTGCATGAAAGCATAAGCAAATAATTTTATGTTTAGATCTAAATATTTACACATATATGAAACTGGTTTAATTATTCTGGAAATAAATTTATTTCAATATTGATTGTTTCATGCAATCTAGTATCTGTATCATTTATGTTTAGAAATATCATATCAAAAAAATACTGGAGAGGATAAGTTTCAAGCGTTATTTTTAAAGAAATGCTATCAATTTAAAACTACTGATATCGTTTCAATTACTTTATTTTCCCACAGTTTCTTTTAATATTTTTTTAGAATAAATTCTTTTTTTCCGTCATTTCTACCGAAATATATTTATTATGGGGGATTAGAAAAGCGTTAGACCCACAAAACATGTGGCAGTTTTAACATCAAGAAACCATTAGTTCTGTGTTGCGCTAAGCCGATTACGAAAACGCAACGCATCGCTCGTTCCACAAAATAAATTATATATGTCTATTTCATAGTCCAACAAACAAGAATAGATGGTAGCAACGCAGACGACTTGCAAACATTACGCTAATTGAAAATGGCTAATGTTCAGCGGTACGATCGTGTTAAAGAATTGTGTAATGAAGAAATAAATTGGTTTATTGTAGGACATTTTTGTGTAGGTAGTTATTAGAGAACGTATCACAAAATTTATGCTTATATTCACAGAAATGGAATAACTGTTGTTTGGTGATATACTGTTAATGACTCAAAAAGATAAGTGTTCAAATATGACGTGCTTCTGGTATAAGTCTCATGGAAATTTAATCTATTGATTGGCATATTTTTCTTGTAAATCTCGTGGCAACTTAAATGGTAGAAAATTTCGATTGGAAAATAAATGGGTACATTATCTGTATTACATTTAGTTATCGATCGAATTTTTATTGCTGCCGGGAACCTTCGCTGCACATTTTTTGAATATAATTATGTGCTAAATTGTTGGTTATGATATGTCACATTATAAATTAAAAATCTTATCATTAATTCTCAGGGGTTAACATAAAATCGTTGTTATTGAAAAATGATTATTAAAGAAACATTGCGAGTTGTCTATTACTTAATGGTGCTATTTATATTTCGTATTGGATGTATTTACGATTATAATAAATTATAGGGTTCCTTTAGAAAATTACTCAATTTATTTAAAGTAGTTTTGCATTTGGCGATTTCCCAACTTGACATTAAGAAGATAATTAATGCATATTTGGAAATACGTGTATCTATATTTTGCAATATTTTGGACTTGTATTAATGTACTTGTATTTTGGACTAGTATTAATATTTATTAATTAATAATAGATCAATGAAAGTCGATATTTTTTGTTGTTGCTTCTCTTAGCATATTGTAAAAATAATATTTACTTGGAGTTGAATATATCCATTGCTTAACTTCGAAAATTATATTAGTTGTCTGATAAATTCGATTGAAGATCATGAATTATAAAAAGCGCATTTCAAATACTTTGTTTACAAAAAAAAGGCATCTAACAGAAAAAAGTAAAAATTAGAAAATGCAAAATTTTTACAAAAAGATGCTATTTATTGATAATGAATATGTAATGTCAATAAATTTTGTTTTAAGTTCACACCGCAATCTTTGCAATTGACATAAGAAATTATTATTTAAAGTGGTATCGTTAAATCTATGCTTATTTTTCATTTATGTAAACTTAAAGTTATTGTTAATTTATATGAAATTATGAAAAAAAACATTTGTTTAAAATAATTATCTTTTTTATTTATGTCAAGCAATACTTATTTTCTGTTAATGCCAACTCACGATAATGTTCACGACAAGTATGTTATTATTTTTCTTATTGAAATAAAATAAAAGTTTTTAGCTTCGCAATCAGCGTGTTTTCTTTTATAATGCAAATATCAATTAATATTTATGTGAACTATAAGTTATTTTTAACTTTTGCCAATTTCTGGTAGTTATCTGTCTGTTTTTGTAATTATTATTCGTCATTTTTCGATTATGCATAGTTCGCGTTATTTACTTTAACATTTTATTTTCTAATTTCAAATAAAAACTACTATTTTTGCAATGAGAATGTTATCACGTATAACGGTAGTGTCATTCTTAAGATGAAATATTTTCGATTTTAAGGAAAAAAATGTCGTTAGGTAAAAATTTGTCCGTTTTATGATATTTTTTAATTGTGGTAATGTGCCAGAAATTTCTATTTTTGCTTCTCAATTTCGGAAAAAATGGAATTTCAGAAATGTATTTTTTTGTATTAAACATTTAATTGAATTCACAGAAATTTACGATTCCTGAATTCAGAGCATTCAAAATTGCATTTATATGTTCAGAAGTTATTATTTTTCCTATTACTAATTTCGAAAAAAATTTAAATGTATTTTCTCAGTAAACATATAACATCAATCATAAAAAGTGAAGTTTTATGAATTCGGAAGCCTTTCCTCCCAGCATTCCAAATTACGTCATTATTTCCAAACACAGTCTACCTTTACTGCTTCTTTCAATAAACTCGATATTGAAACCTAGTGAAGTGTAATAAAATCCTTCAGACTAAAAGCAATTTCAAAGTAAAATTGGAATTCGATAAGAAATCAAATAGAGTTCGAATAAGTCGACCACGTGCTCTCATTTTAAAGTTTCTGGCTGAATCTCAGTCCAGATCTGCCTTTATTCCTGCTGGAATAAGTGGAATACACAATCGTCTGCGAAAAAAGGACGAATAAAATTCCTCCTTTTTCTCTGGTTTTTCGCAAAAGGCGGGAAGGAAGAGGGAAAAAAGATACTATGAGAATGCAAAATAGAGGGATAACTCACCTGCGATTACTTCACGTATTCTTTAGGAGTAGCCGACAAGGAGAGAGTGAGAGTGAGAAAGGAACGAGAAGAGAAAAGAGAGATCCAAATGGGGGTGTCAACTCTGGGAGGTGAGCCCTCAGTCGCCTGCAGCGATCGGCGGCATTCTATAACATGGAAGGTAGTTCGGAATGGCATCGGTAGCATCCTTCTATCCTGGTGGCGCCCTCCTGCGGAGAGGGGAGGCGACTTAACTTTGACGGTAATCGCGTGTTGGTTATTTGTCTTGTTTATGATTCCTGTCAGCGCGAAAGGAGCGTTTTGCAAGCGATATTGCAGTGAGTGGAATAGTGTGATTTATATCGTTCGAACTTCGAAGCTTTTAACTTTAAATTACGAAATATATGATATATTGCCGCAAGGGAAGAAAAAGCTACCCTTTTTTCTTATCTTTTTAAATTTTGCGGTGAAATTTTAAAAGCTATTATTATATAAAAGAAGGTTTCCAGGCTTCTTTATTAAGTAATTAATTTGCATAAATAAGTTGTTTAAGACTTAAAATATGAGCTTAGTTTCGAAAAAAAAAATCCAATTTGATTAGTGTGTGGAAGGAAAAAAAAATTTCTTATAAATATTTTAAGGCATTAATTAGGCTGTCTACTCTTATTATTAAGAAATTGCAGTGAATGCGTTAATCATGAGTGGTGCCAAATTGGAAATTCAATTTAGATCGTAACGTGCTTTATGCATGATTAAGGCTTAAAAAAACATATTTTGAATTGTGTTTAGTTTAATATATTGTTAAATCACATTTTGGTTGTGTTATGTTCCATTAAATCTTAATGATACTTATTTCAAACACTTTGTATTTTTTAAAATTGTTTTTAGCATGAATTTTAGGCAATTAAGGTATCAATTCACATTACTAATTTTATGATATTACATTGACAGAAAATAAGTTATTTATATCATCCTTAAATTTATAGAAAGTATGACATACCGTTGAAAATTAGAAAATGCATGAATTTTCTTCCCTTTTTTTTAAAATCTTTATTGTAATTAGTCACTTTTATAAATTTCTTTTCAAGACTTAAAATTTAAACTTACTACGAGTAATGTTGAAAGTAAATGTGAAGCACTAGACCAGGGATGGGCGAACTTTTTTAGTCGAGGGCCAAAAATCGGGAAAAAAAAGTTTGGTGGACCGAGTAAAAACTTGTAAAATAAAAATAATAAAAAAACGATATACAAGTTTTTATTCAAATATTTAATGAGATGAATGAAATTGTTATTTCATTTTTAAAAGCTCCTTATATTGAGGTTCAAAGTGAGATGTGCTTATTTTAAGGAACCAGGTTAAATGGTTTTCTGTTAGTCTACTTCTGAAATGATTTTTTCTAAGGTTCATAGTTGAAAACACTTGTTCACATATATAAGATGAAGCAAACATAGCACTGATTTTCTGGGCATGAGATATTAAATTTTGGAAACTAGCTTTTAGTAATGATTTGCAAAACTCAAACACCTCTAGAGGCAACACTAATGTGCAATCTTTACATACTCAATAAATAATGTTAGAACTCGCACCGGCAGGAAAATCAGCTCGTTGGAGCTTAAAATGCGCTGTCTGCCACACGTGAAGCACAATTCACCGATGTTAGATTTCATATGTCTGATCCTCGAGAGAGACAAACGCTAGTTGGAGCTAATCTGCGGCTATTCTATAAAGAACTTCTGCGTTCAAAATTTTGCCAATTGAAGCTGTCTGAAGCTGTCTATTTCAATCAATTCCACCAATAGAGAAAGTAAAAAGATCATCAGTACTTTGTTAAAAAGGAAAGAGATAAAATAGCTTTATGCAAAGTAGACAAAATAATGGATGTAAAATGTAACTTGTTTATATTCGCTAAGGATCGGCAAGTTAGAATTCTATCCGCGGGCCGGATAAAACCTTCCGGCGGGCCACAGTTGGCTCGCGGGCCGTAGTTTGCCCATCCCTGCACTAGACAGATTAACGAATGCTTGAATCTTTATGAACTGCTTGAATTGTGTAAACAAATAATGTTGTCATTATTACATAGTTCGAAAATTTAGTTTAATTTCAATGTTCAACCTAATCGCAAACACTGTACAGTAAGGTGATCAGGCGTCTTCGAATCTTGAGAATAGTCCTCAAATTTCATTGATTGCCCTCAAAGCAAGAACAAAAATCAGAAATGCGCATTTTTTTTAAAAAACGAGATAGCTTTGTCTTACAGAGAAAACAAACGAAAAACAAGAAAGCACCAAGCTAAAACTAACAGATGAAAACTCCACACTCGTCTTCAAATAATTTCATCAAAAATAAACAAATTTTAATAATCATGTACTCATTCATTCTACAAGTGTTGAAATTCAGAACATTATGTGATGTTTCAAAACTGATCAGTAATTAAATCAAGTTTGATAAATATGGTTAGACATCTCATATTAGTTATCAATTTAAAAACAAAAATCCTTGCACGTAAAAATAAATATTTTCCATAAATACATGGTTGTCTTAATCGATGTTTCGAGATCGCTCTGCTGATGAGTCCTAAAATCATGGTTTTTGAAATCTGGTCTCTTACTGCACAGGTCAAATAGAATAATTTTTTCCCTCCCCAATGCTATGACGTTTCTACAAAAAGACTTTTTTCAAGGAATATTTCTCCCCCTGTCATTGTATATATGAAAGAAACGGGTGAACGATTGTCGGATATAACGAAATATGATTTTTAAGGAAAGCAGGATGGACAAGGGAATAAACTTTAAAGGCGAAGGACAGTACTTTTAACTTAACTTACTTTCGATGCAATAATAATTAATATAAAGTTACCAGCTTTCAAATTTTTTCAAATTGTTCTTCCAGATTTCAAATTTTTCCCATTTTAATTTGTTTAAAGAAACATTTAGATATGCGTTAAAGATGGGTTTCATTTAATCCGTTCTTCTGACAGTTTCTGAATTCTTTTCATTTTTATAATTTTGTAACGTAATAAAGTATGCAATTTTTAAAAAATAAATATAGATATAATGAACCCCAAGTTTTTATCTCTGATTTTACTGAAACTACGAAAGCATTTAATGATTTAGAGTAAATTCAAATAAATATTATTCAGAAATATATTTAAAAAAAATTCTTGACAAAATATTATTATAAAAAAAATACATTTCGCATGGAGAGATGTTATTTTAATTCCATTTATCATAAAATATTGATTTTTATCGACTCTTTAAATTTATGAGATCCAAAGGGATGAAGATACTAAGTGACTATCATTGAGTATTTTTTAAATAAATATAGATTCTAAAGACGATCTGCTAAAAAAACATTTGACAAAAATTAAGAAAACTATCTGTTGGTAGAATAATACGACGCAAACGTTTAGTGAGGGTTAGAGATTATAAATATTTTCAATTGGCAGCTTTTGAACAAGAAACAAAGGTAAAGCTTGATAATTGAATCCTCACACACTTTCAAATTTATCTATCAAAGTTTACCATCTTTTTCATAATTTTCTTCTCTTGTTCTGTAACTCTGGTTAGATCTCTTCATTTTCATATGGCAGGGTCAAAAAATTTGAATTTATTAAAAACAAATGGATGGTAAGTAATTATAATTTATTGAATAGGTGCCTCGTAGGTTGTAAAGTGCAGCATGGTATATGGATATCTAATCATTGTACTGAAAATTATTCATACTGTTTGACACTTATTTTGACAACTTTAGACAACTGAACTACACTTTTAAGTTTCGGTATGTCACTTATTATGACATTTGTGGACATCTGAATTGCACTTTCAAGTAACAGCATGATATATGACGCTTATTCTGACAAATGTAGACACCTGAAATAAACTTTTAAGTGTCGGTATGATATATGACACTTATTTTGATGATTTTAGACTCCTAAATTACAATTTTAAACGTCGGTATGATATATATTTTGTTGGTATCCACACCTTTTTTGATCCAAATAACGATTAATTTTAGCTTGTTCGAGTTGAAGCAGATACTATGAGATTTTTATTTTTTTAATAAAAAGCAAATTATGTTAAAACGATGTACTTATTAATTTAAGGTAAAATGTAAATCTAGGTCACATTCCTTATTAATGGTCTGCTGTAAACAATAGGAATTTGCAAAATGGTCACCTCTTAGAATGCAACAGAAAACATGGAAATTAAACGAAAAAATATTTATTCTGCTTTGTATTAATATTGCCAGCTGTAAATATCGGTACCTTACTGAACTCCTTTTTCCGTCCTAAAAATGAATAAGTTTTACTTGCGGATTCAGTAGAAGAAGATGCTATTTACAAAAATACAATACAAAAATCATAAAACCATTTTAACCGGAATACTTCACGTAACAAAAGAAATCCGAAATACAGTAATTTTTACAGCAATTAGTACCATAAAATCACTGAATCTAATTAAATAAATATTACGCCATTATATTTTACGGTAAAAAAGGAAATGGATTTTGCTGTAAAATGGGGTATGTTTGAAATGATTTTTATTTTATTATTTTTCTCATAGACATATTTAACTGGATTTTTTGAAATATAAATTTATTGTGATGAACTTATATTTTAAAAGACCCAGTTGGTTAAAAATATGAAAGAGAAAAAAAGAACACTTTGTAGATGAATATAAAAATTACCTTTCTTTCTCGTAGTTATCTTTAATGTCCTTTCCAACATTTTTTTTTCTTTTCACGAATATGATATTATGCTTACTGAATCTTGCATTAATCATGAAGAAATTTATTTTTAAAACCAGCTCGAATGCTTTCTGCAAGCGTGTTTTCTGATTCAGCCTTTTGCAAGAATATTTTCTGATAAATTCCCTTTAAAATAACTGTTAATGCAATTTTCGTCCATGACATTCTAAAAAGAAAAAAAAACTGAACAATTTACAAACCCTTTTAAATAATTAAAAATTGCCTCTTTAATCAACAATTTTAAATAACTTAAGCGATATTCGTTTCTCAGCATTCTATTAAATGACAACTATTCAGTAAAAACTATTAAACATTTATGACATTTGCCCAAAGAAAACTGAAAATTTATTAAGTTAAAGGGAACTTTTAAATTTCGACAGTAGAATTTAATTCGGTGATGGAAATAAGCACTAAATACACATAAAAAGTTTTACATCTCTGTTTATAATTTCAGTTGTTAAAATTATTGATATATTTAAAACAAATGAATTAATTACTTTACAATGCTTACAGAAAATTCGAGGACACAACAGTAAACATTTAGAGAAAGCATCAGTAATTTTAATCTATAGTTTGTTACCGGAGGAGAGTGTTATGTGGATAAAAGCTCGCATTTCTTACAACACTATAATAGAGCAATTACTTTTTTTATACGTTGAAAATTATTTACTGTGTTAAAAATCAAACATTGCATTATATCAACAGAATAGATTTCCCAAAAAATTTAGCTCTTGTTGGAAACAAGGAAACAAAAATGAAATTTTAAGTTGATGTCCTTTTATTAATGATTAATCTATTTAGTAAAAAAGTTTTAAATTGCGATTTCAAAATTTAAATTCCAATTTAAAATATTAAACTCGTGCAGATGTCGATGCAAGCATCGATCCCTAGATGCAAATCTTGGTACTGAGTGATAATCAGGCAATGGCAACTTTGCAATCACTTTTCAACTGCTTGAATAAAGTACAGTTTAAAGGGCTCTAAAAACGACCTGTCCAGCAGCTAGAATAGATGTGTTGCGTGTCCTGGTAGCTGCAATGCAATTATTCCACCATTCTTTAGGCCAACTCCAAAGCGTTTACATTTTTTAAATGAATCAAGCGACCATACAAAACCTGTATTATACTAGAAGAAGTTGGCAAGTTTGCATTTCATTAAATGAGTAATCAAAAGTGTCATTTAATTTCATAAATTTCGAGTACAAATGGTGTGATTTTTTTATTGTTAGTCAAATTATTGTAATAAATCAAAATAATACTAAAAAATATTAAATTTATATAGTAGATGTGAACTCTGCCATAGACCCTAAATCGTACTGGTACGGTTTAGATTCCCACAATAGGTACAATTTAGGCAAGTGCGTCCCTTTTTAAACAAACCGTTATTCCCAGCCTAAATAGAATTAAGAAAACAAGCAGAATAGGACTGAATAAGTCTGAATAGGACTGAACAATTATCTAATGCATTTAATAATTTGAACTTAACATTAGATGACACAGAATGAACAAAAATTACATAGAAAAATTGTAAAACCAATAAACTTAAATAAAAAAACAAAATGGCGTGTACACAGTGACTTGATTCTTCAACCCAGATCTCCACGAGAAAAGAACTTCCTAATTTATCTGCAAATTTATTCTGCCTTCAATACTTCTTTAGAAAACAAATGTGGTATATTTTAATAAATGTACAATTTAGGAAACTTTCCTCTATTTTGTTAATAAAAATCAGAACTTACAGTATTTATACCATTAATTTTGTAATTTTTCCGTTCATCCGGGGACGATTTAACAGATATTCTGGTTTTCAAAATTATAGTTCGTATCATTATACATTTAGTAAGAAATGCGAAACTGAAAAGTAAATGTAAACGAACAAATGGATTTTTATGCCATGATTTAAAGTATCGTGATGAAATTAATAAATTTTACCACATTTTCCAAATTTTATCATACATTATAAAACCATACTATTTTGTTAATTTTGCCAAAATCATTATCAAAGCACTTTGGAAAAATTACAGATCTTTTTGGTATTTCCATATCTAGAAACAAGGTAAATGTTACCACTTTATGGTTGTTTCATACTTTTTACTCAATTTAATGAAACAAATTTTTAGTTTGGTTTTTCCTCTTCAAATCTCCAGATTTTGTTTTAAAAAAGCATTTGAAAATCTTAAAAGGAAACAGTTTCTTTATGAAAATTATCTTAAATGATGCTGTTTTCAGTACAGATATAAACACATAACAAACGCAGAAAAATGATTTATTTCAGTAAAGGAATGCACTTTTAACAAATACCGGATCAAATTGCTGTAAAAAATACCGGGTCTCAGGATTACTTTTACCAGTACTTTTTTTCGTGTAATCCATTTTTACCGGAATATGTTACGTAACAAAAAATATGACTGTATTCTGATATACTGATTGATCTGACATACTGCCTTTTTTTGCAGTAATAATTACCATAAAATCACTAAGTCACTCTAATTAAATAATATTTATTGTAACGGAACGGTGTATGGTAAAAATATACACTGGTGTGCGAAACTTAAGCAACTAGTGGTTTTTCGGCCACAGCTCCCCAACAAAGTATAAGATAGCCATGAAATTGCAGTATAATATGCACGTAATTCAGTAAAAAGACTATTTGTAGGCAAATTTTAGAAATAAAACGTCGTAGGTGATGTAAGTGTACGTAAACCTTGTGGGTCGGCACGCGCAGGTCAAAGCTGTGATAAAAGGATGAAGAGCACCGTAGTTAAACACATTAGCTGCAAGTGCAAGTGATTTGTTTTGAGAAACATTTCTTCAAGAAATCATTTAGACGACTTTACTCGAGGAAGAATGATTGGGAAGCTTGAGGAGGGGCGTAGTGTGACCAGTGTTGCCTAAGAGTTCGGGATCAACAAAAGTGTTGTTTCTCGTGCTTGGAATGCCTTTAAAACTACTGGTACAGCTGTTCGGAAGGTTGGTGGTGGCCGTCCAAGGAAAACAACACCAAGAGATGACCGTTACAGGCGAAAAGAAACCGTTTTCAGTCAGCGAGTGCCATATCTCAGCAACTGTGCACAGCCACAGGACGACAAGTATCATGATTTACAGTGGCCAGATGCCTCCACAAAGGTGGCTTATTTGCTAGACGTCCTGAATGCTGCATACCTTTAAAAGTTAGCCATCGGCGGCACCGTTTACAGTGGTGCAGAGAACACGAAACCTGGACAATTCATCAATGGAGTCGCGTCCTCTTCACAGATGAGAGTCGTTTTAGTGCTACAAGCGATTCTCAACGTCAGTTGATCTGAAGAGAGGTAGGAGCTCGATTTCATCCCAATAACATCGCGGAAAGAAATCGTTACGGTGGTCCTGGAGTTGTCGTCTGGGGTGGCATTATGTTGAGCGGGCGGACTGAGCTTCAGATCTTCGACCGAAGTTCTGTAACTGGAGACCACTACTGCCCCAATCCTACCCCATGTGCGTCTGTTCCGAGGGGCCATTGGACCAAACTTCATTTTTATGGATGACAATGCCCGGCCACACCGTACTGCTAATGTTCAAGAGCTACTGGAAAGTGAAGATATCACACGAATGGATTGGCCAGCTTACTCTCCAGATCTAAATCCCATAGAGCATGTGTGGGATGCATTAAGGAGACGTCTTGCGACACGACACTATCCTCCTGGTAACACTCATCAGCTGAAAGATTCGTTAAAGGAGGAATGGAGACGTTTACCCCAAGAACTCCTGGATAATCTGGTCCTTAGCATGGAGAGATGATGCCAAGCAACAATTGCAGTAAGGGGAGGGCATATCCCATACTAGGGAACATCTACCAGTTGTACTTATGCTTCTTCAGGCAATCATGTGTAACGCCACTATATGTCAAATAAAGCCTTTTTTTTGTTCCATACCCTACTTTAAGCTTTATATTCATTTCTGCGCCATTATTCTTTTACCATCGTTTAAGTACAAAATAATGTACATCATATTCAAATTTCATGATAATCGGATGATTTCTTGTAGAGTTATGACAAAAAACGCACTTGTTGCTTAAGTTTTGAACACCAGTGTATTTTATAGTAAAATGTATTTTACGGATGATGCACCTGGATGATATGGATGCACTTTATACGGTAATTTTTTCGAGTATACGCATGCTTACTTAAAATAATTGCAATATTTAAAGAATTTAATCCTCTAAATATTAGAAGCAGAATTTTTTGCGGAGTTCTGTGAAATATTTATTGAAAATTAAAAAAAAAATATTTATTTGATATTAATAGAAAATTAAAAAAAAAAAAAATGGAAATATATCTGTTATTGTTTTTAAATTTTTTTTTTATTTTTTCATATTAAAATTTTATGTTAAAGGAAATGAAATATAGAAAGATATTTTTGCGGTATAGATCAATACACGGGTTCAAAACCACTTTATAACAATAGTTTATAAGTTTTGCGTGATACGGAAACCTATTTTGAACGGAAAATATGCTTATTACTAAGCAACCTCTCACAACACTCAAAACCGAATGGAAGAATGGAAGAAGCTGTTGCCCTAACTGAAGTAGAAATGCAGTTTTAAAGAATTTCTTTACTTCAAAATTTATTTAAAAAAATGAATATTTTAATTTCTTAGGTTTTATATCTATCTGTTAATTTTGTTTTTAGTTATTTGCAAAAATTTAGATCAGGAAATAATTTGAATACCTTCCAGTCCAAAAATTTTTAATCATTATAACATTGATGCAAAATATCCTCGGTGGTAGACGGATTATGAGTTAGAGTCTTCTTGCCGTTATGCTAACCGCGGGAGGTTTTCGCGGTTTTCTCCTAAATGTAACGCAAATGCGGGTTAGTTCCTTCAAAGAGTCAGCCGCGAAGGCAAACTTCTCCCCAATATTTGATCTAGAAATTTCCTTGTCTTCTGGATTGAATTGGGTTCAAATTCTCTGTTCGCGACAGTTATAAAATAAAATAAAATCATAGAAAGTAATAAATAATAATAAATTATCATTTTCATGCAATTAAATTTACATAAACGGGTATTACTACTGCGTTAAAATACTTTTTTAAATTACTATTTTGAAGCAGTTGTGGATAAAGGGCACAAAAAAAGTGAAATTAACATTTAAAAACTTTTTTAAATTCTTATTTTATAACCGTAAATGAACAGTCGACCCAAATTTGACTTTACGACTACCAATGTTCAACTCAAAAGCTTTGTAATTTTGAAATCTATCAAGATAAAAGAGCTTCTGGATCAAGTATTGAAAGAAATTGGCTTCTGGAGGAGGACTTTTTTGATCGAATTAGCCCGCAATTGCGATACGTGGAGAGGAAAACCACGAAACCTCCCACTGTTAGCTCGACAGCAAGGGGTCTCTAACCCATGATACGTCAACCATTGAGGCTATTCTACGTCACTGTGGGTAGTGTGAGCCGGGAGCAGTATTTGTATTAATCAACCACAGCTGGGATCCGAACCCGGTTCAAGTCATTCGGAGATGTATGCTCTATCCCCTAAGCGTAGCGGATTCCGAAAAAATTTTGATCTCAAGTCGAATTTAACAATTGGAACCCTATTTTTCAGATTGTGGCTATCCCCAATAGTTTCCGAGCCAAGAATCTAAGTACGCCTTCTCCCCAAATAGGAAAAAAGATATTTTACTTATATAAATACTGCTTTGCGCTTTATTTAGTAAATTACAATATTGTCAGCATAAGTTGATTGTCCTATTTAATGTTAGCTGCTTGAACCATTTAAATTGCACCTTAGTACATGAAAAGTTTATTAAATTACAAATTGTTAAGGTCTTCAATTTTTTTTATTTTGTGCATTTTACGTAACAGTCTTTAAATATACATTTCTCAGAAATCGCACTTTTTCTGACAAGAAAAAGATAAAGTTTGATATTTTTTAAAAACTTTGAAAATATTTCTTTTTTCATATTTTAAATATTGTACGCGTCATTCTCTAAATAAAGAATTAGCACAAGTGAGTAAAGCTTTTCCATAGATTAAAAATTTTTTTTTTTTTTTTTGGTGTTTTCGGTGATTTTCCCTTCTGGAAATGTAAATTAAAAAATAACTGAATTTTTATCATAGTTATTGAAAATCCATGTTTATTTAAATAATATAGCTGATACAGATTATGAAGCTATATAACAAGGTTAAATTTCTTAGGATGTTGAAAGAAAAAATAATAGCAAACTTGTCTCATTTGACATTTTATTTTTTTATAAATTAAGTATGAAGTTTTCAATTTTGAACTAAGCTGAATAATGTTAATTAAAAGGATTATAAATAAGTAAAGATGAGTCATATAATAAAAACTAATGTTTGTTTTAAAGATTTAATTTTTCATGTCAAGTGTTGCTCCTATTCAATTCCTCTAAAATAATGTTTAACAGACTCGTTGAATATTTTTAATAAGAATATTATGAAGAAAATTTATCATAAATTTCATACAAAAAATGCTTTGAAAGCAAGATAATTAATCTAAAAATTAAAAAAGGGAAAATTAGAAAATGTTAAAGAACAATAAAGTATGATTTAAAAAAAGTTATTATGTAAATGAAGGGAAAAGCGATAGCTTTTAAAAAGCGGTCCAATTTTTTTTAATGGAAAGTGATTAAGAACCTTTTCCTTTGAAAACAAAATTTGCATGAAAACTAATTTTCTAAAATCTAATATCATAACATCGTATCGACCAAATTTAATATCGAATATATAGTGGTCGGTCTTAAGAAGTTTATGTTATTTTTCGTTAAAATTTTTCTTCCTTTTTGACAACATATTAATTTAAAGTAGACATAGTGCCACCAATTCCATCAGTGTTATCTTAATATATCCATACACCAAAAAAAAGAAGAAAAAATCACCGTAATTTTTCTTGAAAAATATTTAATTGATTGCATGTTTGTCTATTTCTTTTATAATATCAAAAACAATACTTTTAAATTTATTTGAAACTTGGTGATTTGCAAATTAGAACGATTGAGTAGTGCAAAAGATTAACTTATAACATTTCACATGGTTCAAGAATTACATTGCGTAACATGTACACATTTTTGCACTTAATATTACTAGTTAACCGATTAAAGTATTATTTTCTGCATATTTTTCTCACCGAACCGAATAAATCAGTGAAATTAGTAGTTCAGAAGATGCAAGAGTATTTGTAGATAAAAATACTATTTTGAGTTTGCATTTATTGCATTTGGCAAACACGGAGAAAAAACTTTTGATAAAATTACCGTATTGAAGGGTAGCATCACTTCCAGTAAAAAAAATTTAAAAAACAGTATTTTACAGTATTTAATTCCTTCAATTGGTAGTTTTTCTGTTAATATGATGGTAATTGTTTACCAGAAATTCTGGTTTTCAAAATTATAATTTTTATTACTACACATTTAATAAATACAAAACTGAAATGCAAATTTAACCGAATAAATAGGTTTCATGCCATGCTAAGGGATCATGATAAAATTATCAAACTTTACCATATTTTTATAAAACCATATTTTATTGTTAATTTACTCAAAGTCATTACCGAAACGCTTCAGTTAAAATTACCGAGCTTTTCGGTATTCTCGTAAGAACAAAGTAAGGAACAAACAAGGTAACAAGGTTAAATTTTACCATATTCTGGTAGTTTTTACCATGTTTTTTTTTCAGCGTAGAGACTATTTGGATAAGTGAGTTATTTTTTATGTTTTCTTTTACGCTGAATCTAACGAGAAGTTATGGGCAATATGTGATAAGATATAATGGCTTTATGCGCAAGAAATATAATGCAGTAATTATTTTAGAACTCCGAATACTGTTAATACAGAACTTTCGAGTTCGTAGCTTGATCTTAATTTAAAGATGAATTCATATGTTAGATATAAACATTTTAGATTAGTCATGTTTATATACAAAGTTTTCTTAAATTCTGTATTACATAAGTAAATAATGATATATTAGTAAATTTAAGCTTATATTTATTTCAAATTATTTAAACTAATTCTCTCTTTATTTGTAATACCTCTTTATTAGTGATGTCACCTGAATTAATATTGAAAATGATCCAGTTTGAATTGCTGGTGAGAATTTCTGATTCTTAATTAAAAAATTCTCTTTTATTTACAACTCAAGTATTTATGTGATATCTCTGGTCCCATATCTCAAAAAATAAACTCACCAACTTAATGCATAACAAAATTAAAAGTGAAGAAAAGAATTCTAAAAAAATTTTTCAAACAGCAACGGTCGCCATAGCAGCGCAAGCGCACTGTTTACTATTACTCTTGATTATTGTAGTTAAAAAAGTGTGTGGATGCCATCAAATCCAAACCAAGACCCATTTTACCACTGGATAATAAAGTATTTAGGTTCCTCAATATTAATCACACCAACAGCTAACACAAAGGCACCACTGCCTGATTTTTATCGACATACTAACTAAATACCAGCTCTTTGTACAGGGTGACGAAAGAAAGAAAACAATTAATAAATCGAAGAACTAAGAACGCTACAAAATCACACAAGAAATTAAAAGGCATATACCGACACTATTAATAAAACTAAAGTAATTCAAATTATTTATTTATTTAATGTTTATTTTTGCCCTTTTTAGTAATTTTACGTTGTTAAATCAAGCAACACCCTTTTTTTGCAGTTCATCCCATCAGAGTGAAGATTAACTGTATTCTGTAACTGCTCACGGCCAGCTAATTATGGTTAGAACTTATCCCAATCAAATAATTTTCTCTAGTAGGGGAGAGTGGGGTCAATTGTAACAGGGTACGATTGTAACAGAGCAAAAATTTCGAGTGTCGGGTTCAATATTTGGTTCCTAGGTGGCGCACAAGGTGTATTTAATAAATCTACATGTACACCCCTGATGGCAACCATTTTTATGTACTTTTGAAAGAGTTACATCACAAAAGATATTTTCACGCCACGCAAGTACTTTTTTTGGTATTAGAATATTATATTGTAACAAAGTAATTTTGTTTAAACAAATAAAAATTAGTAACCGAATATGTAAGTGGACACTTTAATTAACATTTCAATAAAAAAAAAGATTAGTTTTGCTAATTAACTAGCATTGTTTTTAACAAAGCTGAAATGGCGTCTTGGGGACAATTGTAACAATAAGTAAAGGGACGATTGTAACAGCTGAAAATAAATAATCTTATGCTTACAAACCATTACTTAACTCTTTAAGAAACACCAATAGTTTCCTATATCATTTATATTATGTTGCATGTGCATTATTTTATTTGTCACCTTTCACAGCATAAATTAAATTTTTTAACCCCTTAAAGTTAAAAGTTTAACCCTTTAGGTTTCTGCTCATAATTATTTTTACTCCTAAAATATCACTACTATTTTGATCAATAAAAAATATATCACAACTATGATAATATGTATAATTAACTATGTTTTAGTTGAATTTATGAACTGTTACAATTGACCCCGTAAGTGGGGACAATTGTAACAACTGCACGACTGTCAAAAATTGTTAATAACTAATATAATAATATTTAAAATCAGGTATTTATTTTTTTTCTAGTAGAGGATAGTCTACTTTATTCGTCTGTCAATTAATACTAATAATATATTGGATTTTTTGTTAGTTAAAAATAGTTAAGTAAAAAATGTTACAATTGACCCCACTCTCCCCTTCTTATCCCTTTTAAGGAGCCATAAGATACCTATTTTCCCAATAATTGTTTTAAAACAGCTCGATGCTAGTGTTGTTGTAAAAATTATCAAATATATCAATATAATACTTTGTACCTATATTAGCAGATTTGGTATCTATTAAATATGAGTTTTGAGAGAAATGCATTTAATTAAAAAAAATATTTATTTCTTTAATGTAAAAGAATTTTATTTAAAAATACAACTCTTATAAGACCTTGATAAGGACTTTAGAGCAAGACAATTCTCATGACCTTTAATATACTTCTTAAAATATTTATAAGAGTGGTGGAAAAATTTTTCTGATTCTAATTCAGTCAAATATTTATATACTATCTTTAGTAACAATGGAAAAGTATTTTCTAAACCTACGGGAAATATGTATCAGAATTCCTGGTCAAAGCTGTACCAATTACCATAATATCAGTAATAAGTATAATCAAAATTAATTAAGCGTCATCTCTATCAATATTAGTACAGAGATTTTCTATGGTCCTCCTAAGCGAATAAGTATTTTTCTCCATTACATTTGCTTTTTCGGACATAGCTAATTTTTTATATTTCAATTAATACACATTAACAATACTAATTAAGTATCATTGATGACGGAAATATTATGCGATTTCTTACGGGTCCTTTAAAAGAATCAGTTCTACATTTCCATTAATTTTGCTTTTATATACCTGACTATTTTTTCCCGTCATTTACCATTATTACCGCACATATTATTTTGAAAATTTAACAAATAAATAATAATGAATGATAAAAATAAATAATGTACTTGAAAACTGCATTTTTTAAATAATTATGCATTTATAAATCTAGATGCATTTTTTTAGCTACTTATACAAGTAAAATTACATTCTTGAAGATTATAACTCAATTTGTAGTATAAATGTGCTTTTCATTTAATATTATAGTAACTATAAAAAAAAGAATCACGCTTAAATCAATTAATTCATCAAGATTTACGTTTAATTTTTCACAATATGCAGATAGCTACCGTTAAAAGTGTTCTAAATTAATAATTAAAAGGTAAATAATTTTAACATATCCAGAAAAGAAACAGCAAAATTTTTAATAAAAACGAAAACATACGATTTATATAAATTTGACTTACGTGTTTCTTACCTTTTTAACTTGAAATAGATCGAGAATTAAATGATTTAAAATCTGAATAAATAATAGCACAAATGAGATTACTATAACGAAATGGTTTGAAGCAATATTCTTTTACGAATATGAAAGTCATAGTGACTATTTATCAATAAAATAATTTTAAATAATCGTTTGGTTTCATTTTTTAACTGCATCATTTTGAATAATATTTTTGTCAGACGATTTTATATTCCCTGTTTTAAAACAAATTTTTGGAAATTTTATGAAGAAATATTTTAAGGACTTTGGAATTATGCATATATGCATACATCTATCTTGAAACGAAATTAACATTATCTAATTTTTAAACAATTTTAGAAGATAATTTGAATAGTGTCGTCATTTCCCAGAAATGCTTTGGAATTCGCGATCGCAACGCTCGAGTACGCCATCTAGCGGGAGCCTGTAAATATCAGACATTAATTTATCACGTTTTCATTTAGTTCCATAAAAGTCCTTGGCCATGACGGACGCCATTTTCTTAGCAGCAAATAAAAATAAAAATTTCCCTAAGGAAAAGCTGAAGAACTTGGAAAACTAAACAGAACATGCCAAACATTGAAGCAGAACACGTCAAGCATTTGAAGAACAATTTCTCCATAATTTTTACCTTTCTATTACCAACAACATAGCTTACACTTTGATGGTCACTTGCTGTTACAGATGTGTATATTACGGTAAAATGATTTTTTCTGTCTTCAATTCATTACAAATTAAAATGAAGTCAACATTGCTTTCGTCATTCCAATAAATAAATGTGAATTCAGAACGTCAAGAACTGCAATAGTTATAGAATATTCTTCTTTGTTATAGAACAGTATATATTTCTGTATCTATATAATTCGGAAAACAACAATAAAGAATCAACCAAATTACTTGAAATAGTGTCATTTGTGCTGATGATTAATAAATTTTTTTATCGTTTTCTTGGTAAGTATTTTTTAGTTTTGAAAGAATAGATAATTTCAACTAGAATTCAGCTGTTCTGATTTTAAGCTACATATTCAAATTCATATCGAGATCTTACAATTATAAAATTTTGATGTGTGGTACGTTATCTAAAAGTAATAAAGGGATAATCTATGTACATATTATTTGAAAATAAAACTTTCAAACGAAGAACATTTCACTTGGAACTCTGCGGATTTATAAAGAAGGTAAGTGTTATGATTTTTATAATAAAAAATTAGCTTGTAAATTTTTTTTTCTTATTTGATGATAGTTCTCTACAGAATGGTTTTTACGTCTGGTTAAGAACTATAAGAATAATAAGAAAAGAAACAGTATGAAAGTTTTTATTTCAATGTAAAAAACTCTTAAAATCGTTTTTTATCCAAAGAATTCTTTATTTTCCGTTTTATAGTTTATAAGTTTTGGATGAAAATAGTTGTCAAAATACTTTTTTTTAAAACATAAATGGTATAACATTATGTGTTTATGTATACTTCTTGCATATTCTAATGTTTCAAGTAATATGATTCAGAAAAGTATGAATAAAAATTTGGTACTTATGTATTAACGCTACAGCAGCTACAGATTTGGCGGTTTTTAAGTGCCGCCTATCTACACCTAAAATTTTTGTGTCAAATCATAAAATGAAACACTTTATTTAAAATCAAAGTAGTTTATCGGATTTCGGTGGACAATGGGCAAAATATTTCGCTCCTGAAAAAATAAAATTGCATCTTGTTCTATTTTTGGCAAATCCCAAAGACGCATTTTCGTAGCACTAAAAAATGGTAACAAAAATCGAAGAACAAATCATTTTGGAATTCTTCTGACTTATAAAGCAAGTTAGTGTTAATTTTTAAAAAGTAAAAATTTTTACTTTTAAGTAGTTTTTTCTTATTTGATGATAGTTTTCTATAGAATGGTTTTCTGAGTCCGATTATGAATCAAAAAAGAAAAAACATGAAAGCTGTTTATTTTAATGTAAGGAATTTTTAGAATTGGTTTTTTCTTTCTTGCTTTGTATCGTAAGCATTCTTTATTTTACGTTTTTTAGTTTCTAAATAATGATTTTTATTGAAACTTGAAATTTTTTGATAAAAATTGTTGTCAAAAATTTTTTTTTGCTAAATTAAATTTCCTAAAATTGTGAGGCTTATGTATACTTTTTGTTCATTTTAATTTTTGAAGTAATATGATTCTTAAAACTATGGAATGTAAAGTTTAAATAGGCCTTTCATGTTATATCATTAAATTTAGCAAAACTATTTCTCGGGCATTAGGTTTTAACTCTTATAAGAATATACATATTTTTTTCTGTTTACGTGCAAATATTTTTCCGATATGTTTTGGATGTTCCTTCTCTAAAAAAAAGAGATACCATTTTGTTTTCGTTTGCATAAGAAAGGATATTAAACATTTTTCTTTTTTAAATTTAATTAGCCACGATGAAGAAGGAACGTTGCAATGCTACACGCTACATTAAAGACGTCTTTAGAGTAAATGAATGACTGTTCATATAGAAATCGCAGGTATTAGTCTCATACAACAACGCCCCCTATAGTTCGTTGCGATCGCGAATTGTGATCTAGTTTATTATATTCATCTGCAGTTTATTATATTTATTTTATTCAAACAAAATATATAATTTCATACAGTACTAGATCTTTTATTCCTCAATCTTTCACTTATTGCATTGTCAAATAAATCTTCCGACCGTTCAGCAATTTAAATCATAACATAATAGAAATCTTCTTTAAAGTTAATAACTTGTTAAAGTGAATCGTGTTTCCCTTCAAGTTGAATCATAAAAACAAGTAATCAAGTTTAACAATAACTAATTTAACAATGATGTGGTTCAACTTAATATTATAGTATTATTTAAATTTGTTTCGCCTTACGGTATAATTTTTTTTAATTATATTACTATGGTACAATACGCAGCTTTCTCTAAACCACATGCTGCAGAAAAGGCTATTGCTTAAAGGACTTTACACCTTAATATTATTTGAATGCACTTTAACATTACAGTTTAAACAATTTTAAATGATATCCCGGTACAATAAGCAGTATCTAGCTTTGTCTCTGCACACATTATAGAGGTTCTAAGGCTATTATTTGAATAACCTGACACGTTAATACTATGATAATACTTAAATTATCTTCAACATTATGGTTTAAACAATTTTAAGTGATATATTATGGTACAGCACATAGTAGTCTGATTTCGATATAAGAAATAATAGCGGATCTAAAGCTACGGATTGAATAGCTTATGACAGATTAATATTATTTTAAATTCTTTTATCCTTATATTTTAAGCAATTTTAAATGATATGATTGTACAAACACATAGTAGTCAACTTTCTCTCTATCACTTATTAATGTCTCTAATGCTATGGTATGAATAATATGTCTACCATATGCATAAAATCTTGTTACAGGTTTTGTTCATATGGGATGTTATATTTTTGAAAAGATATCACTGTTCATGTGAATAATAGTTAATGTTCACACATGAATGACTAGTGAATATGGAATTTTTGTTCGATTGATCTGTTATGTGAGAATCAGAGATTTGTTAAAGATTTCAATTGCATGATGTGTGAGGTTTCTGATAAGATATCACTTAAGACGTGTCTAAAGGGATGTAAATAGTAATCAACTTTGTTTCTGATATACACTAGAGGGTTTGAAACTTTTGTTCAACTTATTTGAGTTGTTGAAGAAGCAGAAATGTTGAAATAAAATAGATATTCTGCTTATTCTCTATGACTATTTAAGATAATTATTTTGCAACCATAAAAGATACAAGAGTGGGTGCAGAAAAATCTTTACCTTTCTTAGACATTAAAATAACTGCTTGATCAAAAATTCCAGATTCAATTTTGTCAGTTACATAAAACGCAAGAAGAGAATAGATTTCGATGCTTGATATTTATATTCAGGTTCTTTTTTCTATCACAGAATAATTTTAGGTTTACTGCTCGTAAAAAATATTTTCTCAGAAAGGTAGAAACATTTGGCTTTAGTGAAAGACACAAATTGAATTCTCGTTCGTTTGAGTTTCGTTGAGTTGAGTTTGTTGAGTATCTTATATTTAGTCTTCAATAGGAAATCATTTCAGGAAAGAACATGGAAACATGGAATAAAAATAAAATTCGTATCGATTCAAATAATTAGTTTCGGTTTGTACAAAGCAAAATCTCGAAAATGAAGCCGCGAGCAGGGAAACTCATTAAAATTCTGAATCCATACTTTCACGAATAACATCATCTCTTACTTTTTAAAAGGCTTAAAATACCATCTTTAAAAGTCAAAAACTTGAAACTTGGAAATAATTAACCTTTATATCTTGGCCAATTAAGCATTCTCTATCAGTTATTATTATTTTCTGAGAACAATTCTTCGATAAAAGATTGTTAATATTCTCAGCATGGCCTTAATTCGCTGCAGAAGTTATTAATATTTCGCGTCAGTTGCAAAGCTCTTTGAATGCAAAGTCAGATCGATTTCAAATTAAATAAGCAACTCTCTCAGATGCAATCAAAAATTAGAAAATGGTAATGGAAAAAGAAAAGAAAATGCAGGAAATAATTACTTTCGTGTAAAGCAAAGAGCGTCGATATGTGTGTTTCGATCGACAAATGACGGAGGGAGTTATGCTAACTGAATTTTAGAAAACAACTGAAATTTCAGTCAGAAAACTTAAGCCTGATTCTTGGAGCAGCATTCTGAATTGGCGAGTACCCAAGACTGAGTTCCTAACTATTGAATTATATGAGCTTCACGAATGAAAATTAAGATTCCAAATGAAACAACTATTTTTGTCAGAGCATTGTGAAATTGGTTTGACGCTTTAATGGAAAAGTAATCATTCTTGCATCTGGAAATTTGAATAAGATCGATATTTTAGACTTCTTTTTTTATTTATCAGCATCGTCTGGCTTCTCATTTTCACACCCCTTAATAAAATTAACAAGAAGAGGGATTGATGGCTTGAACATTTTGTAAATCAAATATATATATATATATATATTTCCTATGATTTTGTTCAACTTAAATTTTTTATAATTTTCTCAGAAGCGTTTGCTTCTTATTTTAGGAGTATATATATATATACATTCTTCTTCTCTTCTCATTGGCACGACAGCCCAGGATGGGCCTTGGCCTTCTCAACAAGTCTATGCCAGGACATTCTTCCCTTAGCCAAGGTTCTCCAGCTTATTATCTTTAAAACTTGTAGGTCTTTTTCAAGGCAGTCTAAAAATCTTAGGTTTGGTCATCCTCTTTTTCTTGTATCTGTTGGCCTGGCACTGAAAACTTTTTTGGTTGTCCTGCTATCCTCCATTCTCACAATGTGGCCTGCCCATTTAATCCTTTGAAAGCGTAAAGTAAACTAAAATATAAAGGAACGCTTAAAGTAAATTTAAGTAAATTATAAACTTCAAGTAAAATGCATAATATAAAGTAACGCATAAAATAACGCGTAAAATAAAATAAAACGTAAACGGCAAGTATAAAGTAAGGCAGAAAATAAAGCTTAAAGTAAAGCGTAAAAGCATAAAGTGAATCATAAGATATAAAGTATAGTAAGGCATGAAGTATCAACTAAAGTGAAACATTGGAATGTAAATTAGAGTGTAAATAACAGAAAAGTGTAATGTAAATTGGGAAGTATAAAGTGTAAAGCATAATATAAAGTATTATGTAATATAAAGAAAATAGAGTGCAAAGTATAAAGTAAAATTTAAAGTAAAGTTTAACACGAAGCAAAATGCAAAGTAGGTAAATGAGTGTTTGTTCTCTCCAACGAAAGAAAGGTATATTTGTTCAATTCAAACCACAAACTTAACTTTTTCTCACCTCATTCCACTATTATCTTTTTGACTCTTTGCGAGAACGTTGAAAGAAAAGAAGACGAAATGTATGTCATATAGTAAAATTGAGCCAGAATTTCTATTAACATTGTAAATATTCGGAAATTTTATAAAAATAATTACTTAAAAACTGGCTATTTTTCATTAAAACAATTCGGCAGTTTCAAAATATTTGAAGAGTGCTATTGTGACCAATGTCATTATAGTTAAACGTAAGAGTTATAAGTAAACGCCAGTTCTTAGGATGAGTTTGCAAATTCGATGAGTTTCATTTCTACCGTTTATGCTCGCCTCGTATTAGTAATCCAGTAACATAGAGAGATCAGTGTTTCATATGATTTCAGAGGAAATCTGTTACTAAAATGTTCAGACGTATGCTAAGAATAAAAAAAAAACTAATTATTTCAAGTGTTCAACTTTTTAAAAATAAAATTATGCACTGGTTGTTGTCGACCATTAAAGCAGAGGGGTGCTATTGTACTAGTTTTACAGTAGCGCCATCTATGGCCCAGAATTTGACATACGTCACACCTGTGTATAGGGCGGACCCATTCATACATCCGTTCATTCATCCACAGATCATAATTTTGACCTGAATTAGAGTGCGACCAATCTCCAATTCAGTTCTCCCAGAAGTATAAATTGTTATGGGAACATGGAGAACTTTGTGATCCGAGAGATTTAACGTGCACCAGTCACAATTTACTACACAGGAAGTCTTAGGCCGGCTGGATTCGAACTCCCGTTCTCGCGAACATGAGTTCAGCAAACTGCCAATCCTTTTAACCAGGCCGAATTGTGCACTTGTTTGCTATTGTTAATTATGCGAGTACATGAATTTCATTTAAGGTTTTTTTCCCGTCAAAACGAAACTAACTTTAACTGTTATAAATTTCTATAACGTAAAAAAAACACAGATATACATTGCATTTTAAAATACATAGATATACATTACATACAAAAATACGCATTAAGCAATACATTGCATTTTAAAGCACAAAATAAATTTTAGAAAATATAGCTCAATGGCCCCGTTAAAGAATTAAAAGACAGAATTACTAAGTAAATGAGTATTTAAGTTAAAAAGTTAAAATCAGTTTTTCTATCCGTATGAAATGTTTAAATGTCAACTAAAATGGTTCTTGATTGCCATCAATTTTATTTAAATTTTTAGTCCCAGACGAAGTATTTTTTGCTGTTAAATTTTTTTTATTTCCATACTATTTAAATCCAGGGTTAAAGCCTTGTAAGTGAGCACATAAATTTATAAATTTACGTTTAATACATCTAGTCGCTGTTGGTGCCCAACCTACAGCAATTAAGGATTTTTAAAACCAATTTTTTTTCCATTTTAAGATATTATCCTATGATATCTCGTATATTTGAAATTTTATTCCACGAGATTACCCATGATTTTATCCTTTCTAAGATTTTATCCTGTCATAAAATCTTACTAACTTTTATAGTTTTCAAATTTTTATTATTTTCAGTTCTCTATTCACCTGCTGTTCTCGTAAGAAACGACTGCTTGTTCTTTAATTTTCAGCTATTTTTAAACTGACATCCAGGTTTTCACACGAGATTCCTTTTCGCCGAAATGGAATGTTTACTACCTTTGTGATATTATGTATTACAATACGATAATCAGCGATATTCCTGAGATGTCAACGTTATGATAAATTTTAGGTTTGTCTTTTTCAGCTTTTTGTAACCTTAAACTGCAAAGTGTCTTGTACAGAAAACATTTAATTTCTTCCCATTCAAATATTTCTAAATTGCTAACTCAGAAAAGCAAAACGCCAAATCCTCATGCGGTATAAAAGAAGGGAAAAGTATTGAAAGAAATGAAAACTTTTCTCGAAACCTTTCTCTGTAATTGATACCCTAAAATACACACTCTAGTGAGTGAGTAAAAAGCGTATCAATTATCGACCGTCGAACTTTCACTGCGGAGTGATGGAACAAGGAAACAAAAACTAAGATTCTGAATTACATTGGCGCCAGATCTCTGACGTCGAAGTAATTCCGTCTTATTGGTGGAGATAAGATCAAAAACTTTTTCAACAAAAGAAGGGCCGAGCTTATAACTGAAACCTGCACCTCATTATATTTCTTCCTACGGCTTCATCACTTTGATCACAATTAGGGCTGGTCCCAAAGGGTTAAAATTAACATAATTATTTTTATGATTTTTACTACTCACCTGTTGTTCTCGTAAGAGAAGATCGTTTGCTTTTTTTTATTTTTGCGCATATTTTTCTTTAAGCTCGTTTGGCATCCGGTTTTACGCACGAGATGATTAATGCTCGCCAGAAGAGAATGTTAATATTAGAAATTCTGTGTAATGGTTGCTGTGTTTTTAATGACTGCATCACAATTATTATCTTACTTATAAGCGTTGATTGTACAATAAATATATACTTGTGGGGTGAATTATTCTGTGAGATGTCCATTTTCTTCGTTTATAGGGGGGAAATGATCATCCGAGGAATTAAGTGAATTACGAAACTGAAATCTAAGGAAATTAGCCTGTTTTACATTCTGGCGCTGGAGTAACAACGGAATAATAATTGGGGTAAAAATTTATGACTGCAATTTGGAAAGACCATCATTTTGCATGGCTAAAAATTTTCGGTACTTGTTGCAGCACTTTTTAAATTTTTATGTCGTAATTCCAAATGGTTCATTAACTTGGTAATGACTTTGTATAATTATGTTTTTAGAGAGTTAGGAAGAGTTCGAATTTTTAAAATCAACGCATTGTGAAGCTGTTTCTCAGAAACTGCAATCAGGTTAGATTATTCTCTAAATCGATAGACGTTATGCTTTTTTAAATTTTTTTTTGTTATGCCAGAAGTTTGGAACAAAAGCATAGGTGATTCAGGACATGAAAATTATTAAATTAAAAATCTTGATTAATTTGAAAGAATCTTGTGAATTACTATATTTAGAGTAAATACTATCAAAAAGATTTATCAATGAAATTGAAATAATTAGGCACAGTGAAATGCTCTAGTGTCACTAATTTTTTTTTTTTTTAATAACCGTTGTTGAACAGCCAATCCAATTTTGGGTTTACGACTACTAATGTTCAACTCCGTAGCCTTGTGATTTTGAACCAATCCAGAAGACAGGGAAACTCCTGGATCAGTACCCCCAGAGGTATGATATGTTATGGGAACATGGAGGACTTTTCAATACGACAGATTTAACGCGCATCAGTCCCCATTTACTACAAGGGGAGTCTTCGGCCGGTGGGGATCGAACCCGCGACCTCTTGGACATAAGCCCAGTGACCTACCGATCAGACTATCCCTGCCCTGACTATTTGTAATTATTGTACTTAGTTCACAGTTGGCATTTTTTGATCAGTTGCAGTAAAATAAGCAGTAGATTGCAATATTACCGATAAGAGCCACGGTGTTTAACGCGATAAAGTGTTTGCCCACCCCAATGAGGTGATCCAGGTTTGAATCCTTACTGTGGCTAGTTGTTACGAACTCTGCTTCCTGTTCACACCAACACAAGTGCTGCTCATTAAAATCTCCTAGCCATCGAACAAACCTCGGGATGTTTTTTTCTCTCCATGTAATAAAAATGTGGGTCAATTCCTTCGAAATGTCCATCCAAATAAATTAAAAATTTTAAGAAAAATCCTAAATGTCCAAATACCGAAAATTCCATGAACAGCGAATTTTCTGCTAAGTAAAGCAACACCAGATGGGTTGAAAGCAGTTATGTAAGTCATGAAAGTAGTCGTATTTTATTGTCGACTCTGGTAGAAATAAATTGTAGCTCCACTCAATATAAAATATCTGTTACATTAAAAAAATTATAAAATAAAATTATGCCTTTAATAATTTTTTTTATAAAGAAACGAAATACGTTGTGGATAATAGTTGTAGAAGTGTATGCATTCTATTTAAGTATTATTTTTCAAAAAAAAAAAGTATTAAGGATATTTTAATAATAAGAAGAAATTCAAGAGTTCAACTGGTCAGTTTTCTATGATTTTGTTCAACTTAAGTTTTTTATAATTTTCTCAGAAGCGTCTGCTTTCTATTTTAGAAGTATATATATATATATATATATATATAATATATATATATATATATATATATATATATATATATATATATATATATATATATATATATATATATATATATATATATATATATATATATATATATATATATATATATATATATATATATATATATATATATATATATTTTTTTTTTTTTTTTTTTTTTTTTTTTTTGAACTATGCTGCAAAGAGAGCTTTATAAACTGTTTGATACACACACTTTATAACTTTTAAGTAAATGAAAGGGAGAAAATTTGGAGTGGAAAATATTGACATGGCACCATTATTCTAATTTCTATTTAACTTGAATTTTAAAGTTACTTGAGTTCAAATTTGCGTTTATTAAGTGCTTATAGTGTTCCATTTCTATTGATTGAATATTATTTGTAAATATTCAAAAATGTACTTGGTTTCTTAAAATTCAATTATTGATTAAATACGTCATTTTTAAATACATAACAGACATTATAAAATACAAAAAAATGTCAGCACGTTTGAAGTAATAAATAAAAACTATAGACACAAATAAAGAAATTTAGGCTGAGTATACAGACGCGTAAGGCATGATATTTACATAATAGTATTTACTAATTTTCAGTAGCAATATTTAAGTTTTAAAATTTCGATAACAAGCTCAAATTCAACTTAAAAGCTATGGGCTTTTTGTCACAATTTTTGTTTAATTTTATAATTTTTGAAGATAGAATAAATAATACAGATTACAAATACTTTATATTATACAAACGTAAGAAGAATTTTCAGGATAATAATATGAAATGAATATTCAAATAATATTTACATAAAGCTGTTTTTTTGCTATCGTGGAAATAAGTTTTCAATACTCATGGATATAAAAAGTTGTGTTGGAGAAAATAAATTACATACACCCAAAAAATAAAAACACATCAAGAGCTTCACCAATTGCACTCCAAAGTTCTTATTCTTATCCGTGATATCAAAACAGGATTTAATAAACTTATTTTGTATACATCAACAATTCTCAAACATAATAATACATTGAGTTTCGTAAGCAAAATATTACCGCTATTGTTGAAGTCATCAAAATGAGATATTTAAAAAAAAATCCAACCCATTTAATGAAATTATTTCAAAATAAGCAAATTAATCATAAATAATATGCGTAGGATTTTTTTATATTCTACTCTTCTTTAGATTGCAGAACTAAAAAACGCAATGCATATAAACTGTTTTCAAAATGTAAGTACAAATACGAACCATTTTTTAACTAGAAAAAAATATGCAAAATAAAAGAACTTACAGTATTTAATAATAAAAATAAATCATATAAAAAATAAAATATCGGCTTGCAGTTTTAAATTTTGCCGTCATTTTATGATACATGTCATATGTATATGTTAACATTTAAATTGCGATGCATTAAAGAAATTCTTAATCCAATACGATGAAATTAGGTACTCATAATTTGACTGAAAAACATTACAAACTGATATTCAGTATAGCTTATATAAGAAGAGTTTTAAAATATAAATTTAGAAAAAAGCAAAAACTGTGAGACTTATTGCAAGATGTCTTTAAATATCAGCCTAATGGTATGAATTTAATGCTAACATGAAAAATTAAATGCGTTTCGTACAGTTTCAGTGTTTTTTATGTTAGTTTTACAGTTATATGATAATGAAATTAAAGAAAAATATTAAGAAAAAAAAGCATGAAGTAAAAGTTTGGTCAAAGATTCGTTTTCGAAAAAGCTCAACGTTTTTGTTTGTAGTTTTTCAAACTACAGGATAAACTTTTATTAAAATACTTTCTATGAAATAAATTTGCGCTCACTCCTGAAATTTATTTTTTAAAAATAAAAATGTCATGGCTAGTGTTACTAATTTATTTTACTATAAGACATTTCAGATACAGATAAAACAACAAAATTTTCCTGTTTAGCTTCATAAAAGTGACATATGCACGTTTTCTTTGTGCGTTACGAGTAAATGAATAATATAGATTTGACTTCTAATTTCATAGAAGACATTATTCTAATATAATGCATAAATGACACTGAAAATAAAATTACAAATTGCGTATTGTTCTCTATATCAGTAATATACAGTGTGTTTCTTAATAATCCAACTCATTCATAAGAATTTTTGGAATTCTTGTCAAAAAATTTTAAATATCGGGGTTCGATAATGTTTAAATAAAGAAAAATAACAAAAACGCAATTGAAATCTAATGAATTTCACCTAAGGAAGACTGGAATGAGCATTGAATCCTGGATGAAGGAAAAAAATCTACGGTATTTAAGCCCTTAATTTGGTAATGTTTCCGATCTTATAACAGAAATTCTAGTTTTCAAAATTATAAGTCTGATTGCCACACATTTAATAAAAAAATACACAACTAAAAAGTAAATTTAACCAAATAAAAGATTTTTTTGCCATGCTTCAAGGTATGATGATAAAATTACCAAAATTTGCCACATGTACCAAATTTTATTACATATTATTTAATAAAATTTGTAATAAAATTTTATTACAAATTTTATTACAAATTTTATTACATTATATTTATTACATATTACATAGTTATTACCAAAACACCCCTACAAAAATTTCTGAGCTTTTATTGTTCTCATAGGGCCAGAAACACGGTAAATTTTACCATATTCTGGTAGTTTGTTTCCATCATAAATTTTCTTTCACAGTGTGCTTGATCCTCAGGGAAAAGCAAGAGAATTAGAAAGGTGACTATTAGAACAATAAATAAGTTTCATAATGCAAATAATTATTGATATTTTCCCTCCTGCTTAAATATTAATTAACAGCAGATAATGTGTATACATTTAGACTTCAATCTGGAAAAAGGATTAAATATATATATATATGATGCACACTATATGTATATATTTTCAGGATGGTCATTATGAAATACCGTGTAAAGCGTTAGAACTCTTTTGTTAGACAAAAAAACATTGGCAGATGAGTGTTATATCTTTAGACTTAGACTTTGTGGTTGGGTAGCTCCAAAGAGCAGGACACATCGATCAGAGGTTTATTGTACCCAAACTCTAAATCACGATTAACAAGAAATCCTTATAGCTGAAATAAAGTTCATCGAACATCTGACAGGAATATTTCGCAAATCCCGGACCTTATTGCAATGTTGCCCTAAATGCTCAAATCTTTGAGCAGAAGAGACCTCACAATCACAAAGTATATTTCGTGAAGTCTTATTTGGTAATGTCACCCTCGACAATGAGAATAGGATACAACACCCATTATGTTTGGGTGTTTTCTGAGGGTGCAGTGTCCAGTGAGAAGACCAATCATCCTCTTCAAACTGTTCCTGCTTAGCTCAAGAAGCTCTTTCTTACGCACACTAAGGCAGTCACGATCCAGCTCTTAGACTTATTTCTGACCATCCAAGTTACACCATTGCTCATGAGCAATTTTGCCATAGAGCTTGAATATAGATGCCTTGAATGATATGAGAGAGATTCCCAAAGCTGGTCCAGGGACAAAGAAAATCTCACTGGAGCCAGCCCACGCTACTTATGTCCATATGTCCAGGTACCCAATGTTGGTTTACCTTGTTACTAGTTGAAAGGTCACAGAAGACCGAGAAGCACTTCTACACTAGTGAAGAGGTGAATTTATACCTTAATAGTGATAGGAGAGCAGCCTGACTGTCAGAACAGATGGGGATAGGTATATTTAGAACCCCTGTCTAAGCTCATCTTGCAGCACAAGATGATAGCATAGACTCCAGCCTGAAAACCAGTGGCATAACTACCTAGAGGAATGTGGAGTTTGGTACCATCATTGGAGTGGTAGATTCCTGCCCTGATTTAATACCAAACCTTGATCCATCAGTATACCATACTAGACTATTGCCATTGAACCATTGAGGAGATTTAAGCCATTCATCTCCAGTAGGAAAGTGAATCTTGATGGGCTTATGAAAAGTCAATCTTAGAGACACATAATCACTTGGCATAATAAAACAAGGAATATCTGACACCTACAAAACAAGGTGATCCCATAACAAGTGCTTAGAATATTCTTGACAAGGCTATGCAGACAATTCTTTGCAGTCTGTGTTATATATCATGCTACGCCATGTAAAAATATTGCTTTGCTTTACATTTCTGTGTTGTTACAATGAATGTAACTGTTCTCATGATTATAAACTTGAAATTTCATCTTTAAAAACCATAACTTCTACTTACTGGGAAAAACTGCACTATAGTATTACAGAAATCAGTTGATAATTTCACTTGACTTATAGTCTTATTAAAACTATAACAGTTAAAATATTGGGATGGTCATATACCAAGAATATATGGGAAATCTTTTACTTAATCTACGTAATGATGACTAAATCGAGTTTTAAAAGGAAAATTTATTGCATTAAATTGTGAGTAGACTCTTTCAATGAAGAAAAATAAATTTTATATATTTTTTTATTTCTGTCAATAAAAAAAACATGTACATAAATATTTAAGAATAATCTATTATATATAATTCTCTTACGTGGCTCCCAAATTTTAGCTGTATTTCTTTTCCGCCGGTGGCAACGTTTGCTTTGTTTTGAAAACACCAAAGCATTCTGCCTTTTAATGATGTGTTTCTGATCTAATATATATAATTCTCCCAAATTTTGGCTCAAAATTGAAGTACTTTGTACAACTAAATAAGATTCTTTTCACAACAGTTAAATATTTACTTTATTTTCTTCATTCATAGAGAAAACAGTCGGCAAACAATTCTGTTAGGTTAAAAAACATTTCGCTAAAAAAAAAACGAATTCTAAAGGAAATAAAAATAAACAACTTAAAAAATATAAATGCTGTTGTCAGCCATAGAATTTTTTGAAAGTTAACTTAGCAACATAAATCAAAATGACATAGAAGCGCAACTAGATCAAAATTATGATACCTGAGCGCTTGACGTAACAAATCCTTCAATTCTAAAAGTGTTGTATCGCCAAATGCCCAAAAATAACAATTGTGTTCTTAAAGAAATTCTATAAAAAGTTTTAAATAAACAACCTACTTCTACAACTGCTTCTTGAAGAACTTGGTTCATTGATTAAAAATATTGTTTTAATTTTACAGTACTAACTTTACTTCTACTTTCATTACTGCTACGACCCTCTTTCATTACATTTTACAACTTCATGCTAAATTTGAGGACTTTAAGTTGTTTTGTGGTTGAATACTGACATTTAGAAATGCGTACATAAAAAAATAATATTTAGAGGTTAAGAGTAGCCTCAGAAAAATTTGAATTGTTGACATTAAACTTAGCAATGGAAACAATCCTTTTTGAGAAAAATTGAATTGTATTGTTGACATCAAAACTAAAAATATTGCGTTTCAACTTAACAATACTACCTTAATTTATACTTTAGAATTGCCTCGGAGAAATTTGAATTGTTAGCAATGACTTAAACAAAAAATTTTATTTTAACTGACAAATGCTATATTATAATTTTAACTTTTTCTATGACTATACTCATTTTCTTACTCTTTTCTTTGTTTTTTATACATTTTATTTTTTTGTGATAAAATAGAAAAACTTATAGTTGTTCTGCTTCTGAACACTGATGAAAACACAAAATGATGGGCTTCATCAACAATCAAAAATATATACATTTATTTTACAAATTCCATATTATTAAGGTGGCGCCCTTCAGAGAATTAAAAATACAAAATTATCTTCATCAAAGCCGATGCTTTACTTCCGGCGTTCAGTGGCAGACTACTATTTCATATTGTTTTACAACACATGGCTTTAGCCCTCTGGTGGAAAAGACTTTAAAACAAAACTTACAACATTTACTTTTCTCAGCAACTGAAATTTAGAATAGTGTGATTAAAAAAAATATGTGAACTGTTTGCAATTTCAAATTATTACTGAAATGTACAGGCTTAGAATTTTCTACAGTGAAAAGTTTTCGGAACTTCAGTATTCAAAAAAGTATACAAAAACTAGACGTTAAGAACGTATCCAATAAGCGAGCAAAGCGAGCATTGGATTGCGAAGCAATCCGAAATGAACTGCGAAAACAGTTCCGGGGGTTGGTGAGCGCCAGCGAGCAGGGGACTAAGCTTCCTAGTTACTATATAATTCTGTTAGGATAAGAGTGAAAGAGATAAAAATATAAGCATAATAAACTTAAAAACTGTTAACTATCATATGTAATAGTAAGCTAACTGATACAAATTTTATTCGGTGCAAGTATTTACTGATGTCAATTAAGTTGCTGTAAATTAAGCGTCAATCAAGTTTAGTGTCTCTTCCCTTTACTACAAAATAATCCAAATTTTAGTGTGTATTTTAAAATACGACCTAGATTTAACTACATTTAGATTATAATAAATAATTAATTGCTGAGAAAAACTTAAATATGAGAAAACTCTTACCTCGTATTATGCTTTTTTAATCATCTTATTTTCTGCAATAAATAAGCTATATTGTTTTTCTATTATTATTCGAAATTTTGCTTTCGTTGCACATAATTCTTATGGATATTTTTGACATCTTGAAATATTTAATACTTACCTTAATTTTGTTTTTGTAGATTTTAAAAACACAGCTAAATTGTCGTTTAACAAATTGTTTATTGTTTTAAACCGTATTTTAGATTGCATAGTGTACATTATGTGATAAACTCATAGAATCAGTTTAAAGTTAAACAAAATTGCAAATAGGAATTTAACTTTCAAATTACAGCAATAATCAATTGAAACTTTCAGTTTAGGGCAATTTATTCTACAAAACATTTATTCCACAAACAACATTCTGTTTCAGGGTAACTCAGCCAAACTGCAAATACATAATAGAAAAATTTGTTCTAAATCAAAAGCCAATATTTTCTTCATAATATGCAGCAGAACAAAGCCAAAACATTACCCGAGATTGAAAAATATGGAATTCAAATAGGAAGATTGTAAATCTGTGTTCGCTTATAGTTCTATTATATTTTCCATTATTTCTTGAAAAAAGTCGTTATCCTGTTCCAAATCGAAGAAACATTTGAAGTCAATTTTCTTTATGAGAATGAAGCCTACTGCCAACCCTAGTAAATAGTTTTCCCTTGACTTACATTAGAAATAACTGAACGAAAATAGAAAATCTGTAATAAGAACTTCCTATTACATTTTCTTTGATGTTATTATCGAAAGACTTAAGTTTTCATTTCCTTTTTTAATTCAACTTCTCTCAATAATAGCTTAATGCACGAAAATGAACAGTGGACAAATAACCTTATAAGGAGGATCAAGTTTTTCTTAGTTGCGTTTTGAAGTTTTATCAGGATTTGTAAAGATTTTGACATTTTTATGATATTTTACTGTGAAAATTTTTATTGCTTTAAGATGTAATTAACTGAATTTTATTACGTAAATAAGGTTCAATCGGTGTATGTTTTTGAGTTTTATGATTAAGTTTTAACTTTTCCTTTTGTGAAATACGAAGAAAGTTTGTATTATTTTATTACTAATTGAGAAAATTGCTATTTTTTAATAGAACTAAACCTAATTGAAATAACCACTTCAAGTAATCGATATGAAGTCTGAGGAAATAAACTCCTAAAATGCGTTCGCCTTTTTTGTTTTACAAGAAATTTTGCATCTAGAGAAATGTATAAAGTTTCAGTTCAATTTTGTGAAATCGGGCATGGTAACAAATTCTGGATCAAATGACGGTTAAATGTACCGGCACTCAGGGTGTGGATACTTTTTACCGTAAAATCCATTTTTGGCGGAACCATGTTAAAAAACAAAAATTATGATAAACAGGAAATTTTATATTTATGGGTCATTCTCGCAAAAACAGTCATTTTCATGTCCCCAGTATATTTTATGTTTGTTTTACAACTTCCGAAAATTTTTTTTTCAGGGAAAGTGTCCTTCAGAATGCAAGCTAACAAAAGAATAAAAATAAAATTATCAATATTTACTTTTTATTAATTTTAGGTAATTAAAATATACCAATATGTCATTCCCTCACTTGTCCCCACTGCTGATTTAAAAAAAAGAAAAAAATTGTTTCTGAAATAAAATTTGTTTTTTTTACAAATTTGTGCTTTTTATTTGAGAATACTGAAATATAGAATTCAGAAAATCAATTTTAAATTTAATTTCTGATAAAAATATTAACACAGCACTATTTTAAACTTTGTCAACAGTGTTTCGCGTCATTCCCTCACAACAATGTTCTTATCACCTGCAATCATCTTAGAATAAAAATATTTTAATAAAAACTTCAGAAGTTAACAACTGGCATCATAGAACAAAATTGCAGCATGTTTCCATCTTCAACTTAAAGAAGCTTTGCTGTGGAATAAATTTGAATGAATCAAACCAGGTAAAATTTTTTACATTTGTCATTCCCTCATGTCGTTTTTTAGAGTAAAATAAAATACAACTTCATCGAGAAAGTGGATAATTATATGTTGCTTTCTTGTATGAATATAATTGTATGTGATTGACTTCAGAAATTAATTAGGCCTAACTGTTATTTTTAAATTTTATTGAATTCGTCATTCCCTCACTAATGTATAAAGTGAGGGAATGACGCTGAAGTGAGGGAATGATTCAAGATGAGTATATTATTAAATTTTTTTTTGCTCAATCGTGCCAGCCAATTTTATTTCCCAAACCTGTAAAAACTATTAAATATATAAGACTAAATTATAATAAATATTAGATATACTTAGTATGTTATCATTTTCAAACTTTAGGTAGATGTAACTTAGATAAAAACATGTATTAAAATAAAATATCATTCCCTCACTATTAGTGTCAGTCCTTCACTTTTTAAATAGTGAAAATAATTAATTTTCTTATTAATTAATTTGAAAAATAAATTAAAAAATTAATAAATTAATTTATTAAACTAATTAATTTATTTATTAAATTAATTAATTAATTATTAATTATTATAAATTAATAATTATAAATTAATTATTTAAAAAATTAATTAATTTAAATATTAAGTATAATTTATAGGATATATACTTTCTTTATAATGCCATTACATATTTCTATTAATATAGAAAGTTTCAGAGCTTTTAATTCACTTTACTTTTTTGGGATTTTATGAACTGAAAAATGACAGTTTTCGTGAGAATGACCCTTATAATAATTGTAAAATCACTGAATCACGTTAATTAAATAAATATTAATGTAAAAACTATTATTGTAAAAACTATTTTATGGTAGAATAGGATTTTACAGTAAAACGGAGTTTACTGTAAAATGGATTTTGGGAATGAAAGGGGATGATTGAGAAACACCCTGTATATAACGTATTATATAGAAAACAATGCTCAAATTTCCCTTTTTAATTAAATTTTCAGTGTCATTTATGTATTATATTTGCATAATGTTGATAATAATATTAGAAGTCTGATCTATATTATTCATTTACACGAAACGTACAAAAATTAGTGCATGTCTCTTTTATGTTGCTAAACTTAGTTGTTTTTTCTATATATAAAATATCTCATAATAAAAAAGTGGCACTAGCTATAAATTTTTACTTTTAAAAATAAAATTTTAGTTGCTCATTTAGTAATTTATTGTACAAAAAGTATCTTAACAAAAGTTTATAGAGTATTTTAAAAACTAGAAACTAAAACGTGAACGTTTTTGAAAATGAATCTTAGACCAAAGTGACGGTACTTTATACCCTAATTTGAACCTGAATTTTTTACAGTGTGCTCACCTATTAAAAAAATGGAGTTTTTAGAGAACTCTAATTTTTCATATTTTTCATAATTAGAATAGTTTCTAAAGGTTTTTATTAGGAATTTAATTTTGATTATCTTAAAACAATGAAAAAAATATTTGTGACTTGTATAAATAGGTAGATAATTTAAAAAAAAAAATAAGAAGAACAATTGTTTTAAATTTTAAAACCCATTAAACCCTGATATTGATAATATGTTCTTAGTACACCCATATTAAAAATTGTTAATTAAATTTTTTTTTCAGATTTCAAAACAAGTATTCAAATATATATTTAAATTTTATAAAAATTAAATCATTTCACCTCGGGTTAAGCTATTCAGTTGCATGCTGAGAAAAAAATAATTAAATGATTTTAATTATTTAATACTTTAATTTTAAAACAAAGGCATGCATTCAAATCCATATAAAAGTCCCATAAGTTTGAAATATTGGATTACAAATTTGTAAAATCAATAATTTTGATTTAAATAAAGATGCTTTTATAAATGTATATGAGGCAGATTGCTTACTTTATCTACATTATGCAACACAGTCTTCTAAAGTAAAGTTTCACGGCTCTTTGAAAGTCAATAAAGTGATTACTCCAGAGGAAAGAATATATATTTTCGTATCGAAATTCATTACATACTCAGGTTTTAAGAATGTTTAAATGACAAAAGCATGTTTGCATTAAGTAATTATGCAGGTTTTCTGACATTTAATGCAAATTTTTTGATTAAATTGTAAATTCCTTTGTGGAAATCAGAATAAAACCTCTCGTACTCTGAATTAAGCAAACTGATTTAATTATAATAATAATGATGCTTGTTTGAATTATTTTCATTCAAACTAATCAAATAATAAATTCTAGTTGCGTTAATATAATTTTTACTTAGAAAATGTTTGCGAGTTTCCATTCCCTGGAATCTGTGAACGAATTTTAATCAAAAGCATCTTTGTTCAGTCACAGTTGCGGGGAAAAAACTGTTTATAAATATTTTCTCATGTTTATCCATTTGAATAAGTAAAGTACCAAATGGAAATGGTGTAATTTATCAATTGGACAGATACTTTATTTTTCATGCATGAGTATCGTTGGACACGTTAACGATGAAAGCTTAAGGCATGTTTTATGTAAAAAAAGTAAAAGAGATGTTTATATAGTTACAGAGTGTCACAATGTTAAAAAGTTCAAATTAATTATAAAATATATAAAAATGAACCAAGACACAGTTTATTACTAATCGCATAATTAATACCTTTTTTAAAACAAATACTTTTGCAACTTTTTAGATTTATTGCCCCTTTTGTTATTGCATACATGGTGATAATTAACTTAATAGTACTTAGTATGGCTTTATGGTTATAATAAATGCTTTAACTAATGTATATTGCAAAGTTTTGTTTACATTCAAATCATTTTGTAATAAATTTATTCTGCACTGCTAATTATTAAAAATTTTTATATACAATCAACCAAAATGTGACCTATATGGTTACAAAATGTTTTTTGTTTCAACCAATTATTGTAAAACCAATTATTGTAGTTTAATCTAAGAAAATTTTATTAACTACAATGAAATTCTAATTGTTAGCTATAACAAAATAATAACTGTTTACTCTGACGAAATATTAACTATTAACTGTTAAAAAATAATCACCTGAACTCGAAAAAAATAATCTGAGAAAACAGATTACTTGACTCATGAGAAGAAATAAATGCGAAGTAATTTTGCAAGTTTTAGAGACTTTAACTTTTTAAATAGTTTTTATCTTTCTTGCATTAACTATTTTATATTTTTAAAAAATTAATCAGAAATATTAAGATTTCTATTTGGCAACATCTAATTAACTTTTCCTTTTTGTTACTTTTGACATCAATCCAAGAGCGAGCTTATAAAATAGAGATCTCGAGGGAGAAAAATAAATGATTGAAATGATGAAAATTTTTATGCACCAATGAGTAAATAGTGAATATTAAAAAATGGGATAAATTAGAGTCTTAACAAAAATCGTCTTAACAAATAAAAAAGGCTCTTTCAGCATGTCAAATTTCAACTCTGTTGTTGAATTTCAGAAGTAGGAAGATCTGTTAGCTTGGTATTTTTTTACTACAAGTTTTACAATTAATAATTCCCAATCCAGAGTCCAACTACAGAAGGTTAGTTTTTATTCTAGATACATTTTTCTGCTGCCTATCATAATTTCAAGTTTTTAAGTTTTATAATTTTTTAACAACAAAACAAAATGCAACATAAAAAAGTGTGGAATAAAATCGCGAAAATATAGCTGTCCAACAAATTTGAATTTAAAAATTGCGTTTAGTTTAATAAAAAACTTGTCCATTTCACTAAGTGAATTTCACTTTTCTAGTTGCATTTCTGTATTTTCTTGACCGGTCCACATGTTTTTTAAACTAAAAGTTTAACAATCAATAATTCTCGAACAAATTACTGAAATCTACATCTTTTAAATTCTTCATACTCCTTGTACATATTTGTATAAGGCATCTAAGTCAAAGAAGAATTCCTAAGTCAAGTAGATTTTGCGGAGCAAAACAAAATTTAATTTAAAATGTGTCTGCAGTGTAAATGCAATGTAGATGTTATGAACACAAAAAGCAATGGCAGCGTCTACTACAAATTCTTAATAAAGAGATTTAATAAACACACTAATAAACTTTAAGAAATAAATAAGCTTTATGAAAGGATATAAAAAATTTTATTCCTAGTATACATACCTTTAAAACCACTAACTTTTAACACAAAAGTTTTTATTTTTGATGCATGTAAAAATGTGATTTAGTTTTTGCTTCTCAGTCCATATTTAAATTGAAATAAAGTGTATTAAATATAAATTCTTTTTCAAATATTCATTCGAGAACTCTTTCTCTATATAGGGTATATATATATATATATATATATATATATATATATATATATATATATATATATATATATATATATATATATATATATATATATATATATATATATATATATATATATATATATATATATATATATATATATATATATATATATATATATATATATATATATATATATATATATATATATAGGGTAACCTAACCAGTGAAGGAACACTTAAACTTCGCTTGCCTTTTAAAAAGTTATATTAATTTCAAAATTCGTAATTTAAGTTAAATGTCAGTGTCAACATATTTGTCACTAATTGTAAATTATGTAAAAAAATTGTAGATAACTTATATTGTTTTCAGGCTTTGGAGGTTCAAATAACAAGTAGTAAGAAGACCAAGTAAAGGAACAGCTCTTACCAGTAAATGAACACCCAGTAAAGGAACACTTAATTTTGGTTATTTTTTAATGCTCTTTATAAATTTATAAGCCATACAAATATTTGAAAACAAGCCTATTCTTGAAATTATAACATATATATACTTGGAAAATGATAACTTTTTTTTGTAATCATGAATTGAAAATTAAAGTGTCAACATATTAACACATACTGTTCATTCACTGGGAAATCTATGCTCAGTAAAGAAACACGCTTGTTCCTTCACCGGTTAGAAGTTGTTTTTCTTATTTTTAACATACTTTTGATGCGGAACATCACTAAAGGTACAAGAAAATTAAAGTTAATCTTTTATTTTCATTAACTCAGAAAAAAACTTGTTCCTTCACTGGTTTTTCATCGTTTGGTGATCCAGTGAATAAACACCCCCTTATCTCAGTACTTTATTATGCTATGATGCTCAAAAAATAAAATAAAACGTAACTTCAATAACTGTATTATGAATTCTCTTTTTCACAGTGAGAAAAATAAAACTATTACATGCAATTAATTCCACTTCAAACATATAAATACAAACACTCACCTTATAATTTTTCCAAAGAAACAAGGTGTTGCATTGATAATAACAAATTCATAAATTTTTCCAAAGTCTATTTGACCAGGTAATCCAAAACATTGCTAGATGACTTTCTATTGTCTGGCAGTAAGCTATTGTTACCAATCAATCTCAAGAAAAACTTTCAAATTCTTATTTTTAATCAATATATATGAAATGTTCCTTCACTGGTTGGTTCACCCTATGTATATAAGCTCAAAAATTAGCACAAAGTTCACAACAAAATAAATAAAATTAAATAAAGAAAATTAAGAAAAACAATTAAGAAAAACAATAAGTTTCATTAGATAAGTTCAAAATGAAGATAAAACAAAGGAAAATTACAGATATATGAATAAAGGGGGGGGGGACGAAAAATAATAATAATAAAAAAAAACAAGCAACTGGAAAAAAAAGGATAATTTTTTTTTTAAAATCCGGAAAATAAAAGATATAATCTTTTCATCAGCCCACACGATTATATCCGCAAAAAAGAGTGCTTTCTGATATTGTATCAATATAGCCAAAGCAAAATATATTAATACAATAGTGTGAGGAGCACTCAAAAAAATTTTTTTAAATAAAAATTACAACAAATAAAGTAAAAAATAAAAGAAAAAGAAAATAATAAAATAAAAGAAAAAGAAAAAACAGAATAAAACAAAATCAATAAAGCGAGTTTAAATGTACTTACTTGAACGGGAAATACTTCAAGAATGATTTAAGAAATATTTTCGTAACAAGATTGCCAGATTGCAATATATGAAAACAAAAGCGCAAATTGAGCGTAACTAGAGGAGTTTTGTTTTAAAGTGCCGTTCTTACTGCATTGCTGAAGTGCGTTCGATTTGTTAGTTATCAATGATGGGCTTGAAATGGATGTGCGCAAGGTAATGTTATACTGGATAATTTAAAGAAGTTGACCATAAATAATTTTAGAAAATAAATATTCATTTAAGAAAAAAATATAAATTTTTTAAATTTGTTAAAAAATATAAATGAAAAAATAATTATTTGTTACGCATAATTTCTATTCTTTAAAATAAAATGAGAAAAATATTGTTAAACATTGTTTAAAATACAATAATTTGTATGTCCGAATTCCAAGCATTTACAATTACAATAAATACTAATATCTGTATTTTAATCTCCGATTTTAAAATTGTAGCTACTGTTGTATAAAAAGCTGAAGATATTTTTCTTATACATCTAGCTTTGTCTGTGTTTTATAACACATAAAAATATGAAGTTTAGTATACAAAAAACGCTTTTATGGTAAAATTTCAAAGATTCACATTTATATTATGTAATAAAATATACAATTTAATTTTTAATACAAAATTGTAGCTACTGCTTTCAAAAAAGCGTTAAAAATTCTCCTTCTGGTGCTAGTTTAGTCTTTTATTTGCTACACATAAAAATGTAAAGTTTAAAACATAAAAAAAGATTTTTTATGGCGAAATTCCAAACGAAACTTCCTTTTCTTTGTTTTTCTGTACACAGAACCATACAATGGCAGTAATTATTATCGGTTGAACTTTAAGGGGGGACAAATTTTGCCGTCCAAGCAAAATTAGTTTAACGACGACAGTCGGACTTGCGTCCTTTATCACACGAGAACAATCGAATTAGAGCTGGACTTGCCGGATGGAGATCTTGTATCATTCGATGGCGCCGCAGGGCTCAGGAGAACTGAGCTGGAACAAAAGAACGTTTTCTAAGCCGCCAATAGAATTTAAAAATGATCTCTTGTTTAAAAAGTTTGGGCGGTTATATTTTATTCTTTTGTTCTACCGGGAAAATTAATTGCAAATTAAAAGAAATTTCGTAAAATGTAAAAACTTAGAGAATGTATGCAGTTTTGGAATGATGTTCTGACAAATAAGCAATGCTTTGAATTTTCTATTAAATAACAGTAATTTTTTTTTTTTTTAAAGAATTCTAAATTAAATATTTTTAAGTTGAACTTTCAAGTTTTAAATATTTATTTGGAATACGTTAGGAAAACAATTTGAACAATAAAAATTATTTTACCTACGTAAGTTAAATTATTTGATTTTTATTCTAATGAAATTCTCGGCTCTTTATATACTAATATAATACAATAAATTCTGATTTATATTAAATTATAACAATAAATTTCATTTTTTCACTTAGTTCAAACGTTTAAAAACCATTTATGAAACAAATAACTACAGTTTTAGGCTCTTTCTAAAATTATATTTTTAATTGAAAGTTTAAAAAAAAGTTTCTTTCTTTATAAACACGCAAAATTATTTTGAAAATTCTACAATTATACTTACTACGCTCATTACGGTTTATAGATACAAAAAAAGAGTTTATCTACTTTCCTCTCACATTTTAAGCATGCTGTTTCATCTATCAGAATCAGGAAATCTATATTGGGAAAATAGAAAATATTAATTTTAAGAAACAGTAGAAATACTGACAAGCACTTGTGGTGAAAGTAATAGCGTACAATTATTTTAACAATAGCAACATATTTTTTTTCAATTTCAGATGTTTATATCATAATAAAAATTTTTTAGAATTGAATTAATAAAAGCTAAGAATCGTACTTTTATACATTTGCACTTTAAATATTAATATCTTAAATTATAATCATATGAATAAATTATATTTTAATGCATCTCTTTCTCTCTCCTTATAAAAAAATTTCCGACAGTAAACTGCATACTGCTCAGATAATTCAGAAATATTTTGCAATTTTTACAATGCTATTTTGATGACTTGATTCTTACAGTGCATTATAAAGTAATGTAATCCTAATCATTAAGGAAAACTAGTTTATTTTTAATTTTTAATTAAATTTATACGTGAACATTAATGTTTAATACACACAATAAATTTATTTGGAAATTATTCCAGTTAGAGATAATTCTCTATCTGAAGTAAATAATCTTACAGCGCACATATTCTATCTCACCTTACGATAACATTTTAAATATACTTTTAAACATTTTTGCAATAATAATGGATATTCTATCCAATTTTTTCTCATTCTACAGAAAGAAATGTTGATGAAAAAGTTCCTTGTTCAATAGGAGGAATTCTCAAACAACCATTGGTCTGAAAATAATATTTAATATTTTGGTATTCAAATATTATGAGTTCGATTATTCAAAATAATGTTATTTAGCATATTATAATGTTATTTATAATATCAAAACAATAATAATAAAAAGTTAATTCTGTTTCATCGAGTTAGGTTTTACAGCTCTTTGTACGCTATTTTAATTATCATTAATTTAACCTGTTTACCTCTCTTTTTTCTAAAATTAAATTCATTAGTAATCTTTACTATTTGGAGAATATTCACAGACAATTTAATAATAAATTACCTTCTTTCAATAAAATTTTATTTCTAAAGAAGACTTGTCTCAACCGTGTGTGGATTTCATTTAATTTCTTTAATTACCTGTAGATAACATCTCAAATATGTTTTCAACTTTTCTGTTCTAACAATGAAGATTTAATCCGATTTTCTTCTCATTTCAACAACAAAAATAACAGGAAATGAAAAAGCACCTTTTTCACATTTTTTTTCTTCATTAGGTTTAAATCTTCAAAGAATTAGTAATTTCAAAATCTCATTTAGTATTTTGACATTCAAACAGTATGAGTTTCTAACAAACAATTTATCTTATAAATATATATAGGAAAAAAAACTCAAACTTTTATACTCTTTCTGTTATCAACACTTTTGAACAGAAACTCATTCCATTGGAAAAAAATAGAAAATAAAAATGTCATTGCTTACATTTTTTCATTAGGTTAAAATCTTTAAGCAATCATGCTGCAGTATCAATATTGGTGATCAGTTAATGTTTTGGCTTTAAAACTTTATAAGTTCTGTTACTTACATTATTGTCATTTAGGTTACAAGTATATGTTAATGCTGTTTCATCAAATTTGTTTTCACTGCACAATGTTAAGTAGTGTAATCCTGCATAATTAACAACAGATTTAATATTAATATCTTTTGCAAAATTGAAACTATTAATATCTTTTGCAAAATTGAAACTATGTGTGAATTTAAAAGAGCTTATTCAATGGCAATTTAATCAGAAATTACTTCCTTTCAATTCAATTTTATTTCTAACGAAGAATGGTCTGAGTATTGTGCGGATTCCATTTTATTTCTTTAATTAACTGCGGATAACATCTCAAATATGTTTTAAACTTTTTCGTTACAACAATGGAGATTTAATCCAATTTTTTTCTCATTCTATCGAAGAAAAAAAAACAGGAAATGAAAAAGGCCCTTGTTCACATTTTTTCATTAGGATAAAATCTTCAAACAATCATCGATCCTAAAATCTCATTCAGTATTTTGGCCTTCAAACATTATGAGTTTCTAACGAACAATCTTATAAAATATATGTAGGAAAAAAAAGCTTTGATACTCTTTCAGTTATCAACACCTTTGAACAGGAACTTTTCAAAGGGATACAAAAAAATTTATCCCGAAATAAAATCTTTTGTGACAACTTTTTTTCCTGATTCTTTCCGAGTTTTCTGGGGAGTTTGAGACTGAACTCTTTCTAGAAAAATAACACCGGAATACTTTTCAGCCCGCTGGTTCCAATTGAATTCTAGATCTTTAACCCCTTTAATCATTACACACTTGATCGAACAGCGTTTTCAAATTAAAGCTTTGCCTATTACACTTTTGAGAGCCTAAAAAGACATTTCGAACGGTGTTTTTTACAACGTGTTTAATTCGTTTTTTTATTTCATTTTAATTTTCCTTTTTTTCTTTCTTTCCCGAGAGTCTTATAACAAATATCTTTTCTCATCACTGTTCTTTTGATCGTAGGAAATAAGATAACACTTGTGAGGAAATATTTTTTTCAATAAAAGAGAAATTAATTACTTTGCAGTTAGAGTTAAAACGATATTGCTAAGAAATTTGGAAAATTTTGATGAAGAAGAATTGAAACATAAATTTAGAATTTTGTTAAAAAATTGTATTTTGAAATTGAAATGTTTTCGAGGTAAAACTTGATTTAAATAAATTTATCAGCTGATTTTTTTCAATAAAGCATAACTTCGAAGAATTTAAAATAAAGAATAACGAGTAAAATTTGTTAATTCCATAAATATGTAAAAACAAATTTATATAAATATAACAAATATTTCTTATATACAAAAATTTAAATATCAGTTAATTAAATTGAAAAATATCTCGATAAAAACAGAAAGTATGATCAAATCTGTCAGAATATTGTAAAATTTAACAAGATTTTGGCTCTATGAGAATACTAAAAAGCTTGACAATTTTTTAACGAAGCTCTATTTTTCAAAATAATTTGGTGAAATTGACGATATTATATGATTTTATAATCTGTGATGAAATTCGGTAATTGTTTAGTAATTTTTGTCTATTACAAAATTTGCGTGTAGACATCCATATTTATATTATTTTTCTTAATTATATTTGTACATATTCCTTCCCTAGAGATATTCATAAAATATTCCAAATTTTATATCCTCGTTATTTTTTGAATCTCCATATTAAAATATTTACTTTTTTGGGTGGCCAGAAATACTCCATTTCCTTAGAAACCCTCTTTTTAATTTTAATTTATTTGAATATTTATTTAAATATCTACTGGTTCTAATTAAATTTTTTTATCTGGTACATAATTTTTATTGTGTATACACTTATTTTGTCGTATATCTTGTTTACGTCATGACAATAAGCTACATCAGTGTCATTTTTTAAATTTGTGTTCAAAGCATAATTTACTCCAATAGACTAATAAAGAAAAATTTACGTTTCTTACCATCATACCTTATTCCCTTCATAAAAGGAAGCATTTTAAATTAGTATAACCTATGCAATATTATTAAGTTTTCACTAAGTTAAAAAAATTAACAGATATAAATTAAATTTATTATTATTAGATATTCAAGTAATAAATTAAAACAAATACATTTCTTATAGCGGAATGTTTTAATGTAAATAAGCTTTTTACTTAAATACTAATTTTTGAATTTTTTATTTGCATTTTGCTTTGCTTAAAAGTTATTATTGCGGAGTTCTTTTTTATTTTTTCAGGGGTTTATATAATTTCAAATAACATGCAAAATAAAATATTAAATTCAATCGTAAAAAACTACTGTTTATAAGAAAAAAGATTGGGTGTTTTTTAAAGCTGTAAACTTAAATAAAACACTGCAAAAATATTTATAAAATATTTTGCAAAATTCTAATTTAAATTATGTTTTACATAATGTATTAGATACTCACGGATTACAAATAAGTGCACTTTTGTCGTTAACTTTCAAATACAATTATAAAAATCATAAATTGATCGAAGTAGAACAGTGAAATTTCATGATTACCATGTTCAAATAAATTCCAACAAAATTTTTACTTCTTTAATGTATCAAAAATTAATATATTTTGCTTCAACAATTTTAGCTGAACACTAACTTGTCTTTCGGAAATGGTCGCTCGACTATTAAATAAATTTTAAATTCTCAAACGAATTTTGAAAAATTTTATGAATTTAAGAATATTGAAATGTGCATATTTAAACATTTAAAAATGTTAAAAAAATTTCTTTATGCAATTTTTAAAATGCACAATTTTAAACTGAAAACATTCTGGAATTTACATTTTTTCTGAAAAACAAAATAAAAGCTGAAGCATGTTTAAATTTAAACAAATTCTGCAAAATTTAAACAATGTTTTTTTTCTGACAAAAACTATTTTTGTAGTTGAGAAATTTCGAGTTTATTTAAAAGAAAGTAAACAGGCAATTATTTTTAAATTTCTTGTAAATAATTAAATACTATTTGTTGCATTGTTACTCTTTTATCCTTATTTTTTCCAATTATTTTCTTTAACAAGTTAAAATATGAGTTTTTTTGGGTAGTCTGAGAAGTATTTACTGTAACTTTAAAATTTTAAATAAATTCTTATTTTAAAATAGTCTTTATTTTTATTTTCTAAAAAGTTAAATTATTGTTTAGCATGTTTCCGTTAATTTATCATCGTTTATGTTAAACTATCACTTTTGTAAAATTCATTTGGGATTCATAAATATTTGATTAATTACTTTTAGCATTTAACTATTATGTCGAATCATAAAATTTTTAAGCATTTTATTGTCATGTTAGTTGTTGTTTTAGTAATGAGTTTTGAAATGTATGCATTTAATTCAATCGTTTAGCGAATAAAATATTTCATTAAAATGGAAAATTATGCATTTTAAATGAACAATGTGAAAAATGCATTCAGGATCATAATGGATTTAAACTTTAATTCATCATAATGTATTTTACTTTTCCAAAATTTTCAATAAATTAGACTATTATAAATGCAAAGATACGTTTTAAGCCATATAAGGAACAAAGATTAAAGAAAAATCTCTAATCTTTTATTTTACATTAAATAGTTTACTTCAAAATATTACTTTTCTGAAATCAAGACATCTGGGCTTCATAAATACTTTAAGAGATGACTTTAAACATTAAACATATTTATTCAAATCGCAAAATTCTTATAAAAGTATGATATAACACATAGCAATGAGGTGCTAGACTTGCAGTTGTTTTGAATAGGATTTTGAATAGTCTAGTTCTATACATAAATTGTTTGAATATTGTCATTTACATTTGAATATTTATGACATGTTTAGGAAATGTTCAAAATTCTATTAATAAAGTTAATGAACTTCATATTTTATTGTAATGATACATATAGTTCTTAACATCTTTAATTTTAATGCAAATTTTGAATTTAAATTTTGAATTTAAATTGTATACTGTATCAGGCATGAAAAGTAATCATGAAATAAAAGTGAAATAATTTTGTCACAAAACTACAAATTTTGATTTAAAAAATTATAATATATTGCATCAAATTCTAAAGTTATTCCTAAGTAAAAAATTAAAGTAATGACGTCGAGAAAAAAAGTATGGCTATAATTACCGGAATGCGGTAAGATTTGCCGTGTTCCTGGCTCTAGAGGAGCAACCAAAAAGCACGGTAATGTTTATCAAAATGCTTTGGTAATGATTGTGATGAAATTCACAATAGAATATGGTTTTATAAATCATGGAGAAATTTGGTAAATATTGAAAAGTTTGGTAATTATGTCAGAATACTTTAATGGAGGGTTTCTTAAACTCTTGAAAGGGGGAATCAATAATATTTGTGGAACTTCCTTAGCATTGCGCAAATCTGACAAACGCGTAGTTGAAACTGTCAATTTCTTCACTTCTAATACACTACTGCAGTTTTAAGTCTTTAACTTTAATTTTTTTTACTTTGAAATATAAATTAATCTGAAATTATTAAATAAGTAACAAACTTAAAAATATTATGCAATAATGAAAATGCGTCGAAACGTTTTCGTTTCTTTGTCAGCTTTGTCTTATTTTTTATCTATTTTCAAATTCATTGCGTAAAAATACTTAATAAGTGCAAAATTATTGGAATAAGTTAAAAATATATCAAAATTTCTAAACTATTTAGCAATTTCATTTAGCTGCAAGTCCACCGACAAGAAGTCAAAACCCCACAGTTAAGGAAATTGTGCCTTAGAGCATGGCAAAGAAACCATTTATTTGGTTAAGTTAATTTTTTAGTTTTGTATTTTTTATTAAATGTGTGATAGTAAAAGCTATAATTTTGAAAACCAGAGTTTCCGGTATACCATTACAATATGAACCTCAAAATGACAAAATAAATGGTTTAAATACAGTAAATTTTGTATTATTACCATAATTATGTTTTTTAAACATAAATGTCCTTACCATACAATACTGTAATTTTATCAGAATTGTTTTCGTCATGACAGGTATTCGAATTATGTCTAAAAAATAATCACATCAAATTTTTCAAAAATATTGATTTATTTTACTAGTGATAAAACAAAGCATTCAAATGGTTTTATTATTAAAACAAGGAATACATTTGAAAACAGGTATTTTAAACATTTCTAAAAATTTAAATACTTTTGAAATAAAATTTTTATTCTGCATAGTATATATAAAAACAAAAAGTCATCGCGTTTCATGTAAACCATAAAAGCTAAAGCATGATTGAATTTAAACAAAATCTACATACTTTTCAAAAATATTTACTTCTTACAAAAAAATACTTTGTTTGTAGTCGAAGAGTTTCTGGTTAATTTAATAAAAAGAAAAATGAGAAAGTAATTATTTTGCTGTGTCTTAGAAATAATTGAATAGTATTTCTTGCATTGGTGCGCTTCTCTTTTCTGCTGTTGCTGTTTCAACTCTTTTTTCTTTATCAACTGAAAATGGGAAGAATTTCACCTTTTTTTGTGGTCCACAGAGAATTCTTTACAGCAACTTAAATAAATACTTACTTTTAAATAGCGTTTATTTTTATTTTCAAACGCAGAAAAATAGCTGTTTTGTGCATTTTTTCTAATTTCTCTTGAAAATTTTACTACAAATTATCACTTGTATAAAATCAATTCATTCGGGATTAGTAAAAGTTTAAACAGTCAACTATTTTACTAGGTTGTAAACATTTTTAATCATTATAACGATTTATTGCTGTTAGGACAGTGACTTTTAAAATTGATTCATGCTTTATATGTTTAAAATAGTTTATTAGAATGGAATTTTTTATTTTTAAATAAATAAATACTTTAAGTAATCATTTATTTTTAAATAAATATTTTAAATAAACATTTATTTTTAAATAAATATTTTAAATAAACATTTATTTTTAAATAAACATTTCAAAATAAAATATTTTAAATACTATTTTATTTTCAAATATTTTTTTTTCTGAATAATCACAGTCGTTGAATATGTCTATTTATGAAATTTAATTTCATCATAAATAATGTAAAAATATTCTGTTTCTTCTGTTTTTAAGGAATTTTGCACCCAAAAATAAAAATATGGAATTAGTTGACTAGTTTCTGAGTCATAAATTTTCAAAAAAGTAATTTTTTTATTATCATTACTCCAAAACTACTTGGCATATATCGTTCAAATGCATTACTTCAGTTATTATTTCATAATTTCCAAATTTAATATGTTGTAAAAATGATTACAATTTTTTGATTACAATGAAATAAAATAATAAATAACAAATGTAAGTCAGTTTTTGTGCAGATTTATTTTTATGGAAAGCGGATTTTATAACAGTGTGCAAAATTTTTCGATGTGCTTGAAAAATTTCTGGGTTATGGCAAAGTGGTGAAAGTACGTAAAATTAAGGGAAAGTTAAATTTAAAAAAAGTTTAAATTCATTAATTAATTCATTTCTCCAGAACTATTTGATCGATATCGCTCAAATACATTACTTCGGTTGTTACTTCATAATTTCCAAATTTAAAATGTAATGCGCATCTTAAAACACAGAATGTTTTTGATTGCAATGAAGTAAAATAATAAATAACAAACATAAATTAATTTGTGTGCAGAGTTATTTTTAAGAAAAACGGATTTTATAATAATGTCCAAAAATTTTTCGATATGCTTGAAAAGTTTCTGGGTTAAGGCAAAGTGATGAAAGTACGTAACATTAAGCGGACTTGACTTTCGAAAACTCTTCTGCACATTAAAAAAATACAAAAACGTTTGAATATATGGGGAAGCAACGGTGCATGCAGTTTTCAAAAAAGTTTCTAAACATTTCGGAAACCCCTTGTGGTTCTAGGCTATCAACAATGTTAACCGTCTTTTATCAAAGGATACCTCAAGATGGAATCGAGTTACCATATTTTCTATACTAGTAAATTGGAATTTAACAGTTGTAGTGGTAGCTAAGCTACACTCTGACAATGGATCGCTGTCAATGCTATTGAGTTTCCTATCACTGAAAATAAAAGTTTCTCAATTGAACAGAAGCATGACATTAAACGAAGTTATCTGAGGTTTTCGGATACGTTTTTGTCGAGTCAAAATTAGTTTCTGAAATTTGTTTACAGTGTTGTTGTTAAACTATTGAAACCAAATATTGCTAGTTTATTCGTAATTTGAAGGTCAAAAATACAAATATGGAAGAAAATAATCTTGTTCATTCTTAAGAAAATGCGTTTAAATATTGTATTAGTTATTACAATGCAAAAAATGTTGATGCCTCTGAACGTCAAAAATGGTGGCAAATAATTTACACTAAAGAGGTGTTTCACTATGCCAAGAAATAATAATAGCTCCTGCTGAACCATCTGGAATGTTCTTTTAATTTTATTTGGTGTAACGTGGACACTACCAAACACCACGTTTGTTATTCAACAACACTAAAATTTATAATTACAGTTTGATACGATACACATAAGTGTCAATCGAGTTATTTTTTACAAGGCGACATAAAGTGAGAATCAGTAATTTAGGTTGCGCACAAACACTAATTCTTGAAATAAAATTATTTTGTAATTAAAAAAATAGCGTAGTACATACTCTAAAAACTGTGGTGTATCTGAAAAGTGTGCTGAAAGGGTGCAGTTAAATCTTAACACCAATAATTGACAAAGTTTACACAAATCCGCAGCTCGTGAGAGAAGGATGTAGCTTTTTTTCGGAACTTCGTAAGTTTGGAGAAAAATTAGTGTATATTTAACTACAGTCTAAAAAATTTCTGCGTTAAATTACTGTAAGCAGTTCCGGCGCTTAGGTTGCCATTGCTTTTTACCGTAAAATCCAGTTTTACCGGAAAAAATCTGATATACCGTAATTTTTACACTAATAATTACCGTAAAATCACTAAATCACTCGAATTAAATAGTATTGTAAAAATTGGGGTATAATACTCCAGAACTCGCTATCTCAACGCTTTAGAATGTTTAGGGGAAGAACAATGCCCTTCGACAACAGAAGCTTTAGTATTGTATGGCTATTTTGCTTGCAATAAATGCTATAAGCCTTCATGCCGTATCGATGATCCACCTTCCTCCGTGACACGTGGAATGCAATGTTGTTATAACACTGGATGTATATTCTTGTGGTCTTTCTGAAACTTGTGCTATCTGTTTTAAAACTAAAAAGAGGTTTTAAGTTTTCATTGTATATACAAACTAACGCATACATGTATGCGAATAAATAAATTAATTAAACAAAAAAAAAATAGCTTGATCTATCCGAATTTAGTACTTTTAAAATAAATGAAAGCATTGTTTAGGGCTGTCTGATCTATAAATATATTAGGAAAATGAATAATTAACGGCCACCTAACTCATATCAGCCATTAAAACAAATTGACATTTTAAGCAAACCATAGAAATATAAACTTTTTAGTACTATTATATTTGAAAAAATGCGCGTGCATTAAAAGACAATCATTACCAAATAAATGCAAGAATAAGTGACAGTCCTGAAGAACCTTTTGGCGATTTTATCATAACTTAGAGTATTGAATAAAAACCATTTATTCGGCTAAATTTAGATTTCATCTATGTATTATTACTAGATGTGTGGCAATGAGAACTATGAATTTGAAAACCAGAATTTCATTCAAACCGTTATACGAAAGAAAAAATTTACTAAATAAATGGTTTAAGTACCGTATATTTTGGTTTTATTACCAAAATTATGTTTTTTTTTTACTATAAAAATTATTACCATACAAGTAGGGTACTTCAGACTTTTTTTCATCAGACTTTTTTTCTCAGTGTAAATATTTATTATTTATAAGAAAAGAGGTGTAAGTATTGCTTATGGTCAATTCATTACAGTAGTTACAGCAGTTAAAATTTTGAAAACTTCTCTCCTCTTGCCATAAAAAATGGTCCTAAAAATCAAGTTAATTTTAGGTAATAAACAAAAAAAATTTCTTTTTACAAAAAAATCTAAATCCAAAAAAAATTTACATAACATTACTAGAACAAAATGTCCTTATAAAGGGAAAACATATTATTCTAAGCCAGACAAAAGACATTTTTTGTCACCAAAATCAAAATATTAAAATAGGATTGAATAATTTAAATAGGATAGCAGTTTAACATTTAAGCTCCTTATTGCTAAACTCTTAAATATTGTCTTAATATTTTCTTATTCCAACCCAACATATAAAATTGTCGCGAAGTCTTAATATCTCCGAGTCATGTTTTAAAGTAGATTCATAAAACAAATAACCTTTTCTAAGACTTTAAAAAATCTAATCTAAACTTTCTTGGAAATTATTTTATATTTAATACTCTAGATATATATTCTAGAAATAGTCAAACTTATGATGATCTCCGAAATATGGTGGAATATCACGTGATGTCCGGATGTCATGTTGATCCGGCATATCCGAATCCGGGCACTTGCCTTTTTTATTGCTGCTGATTCTTGCACGAAATTTTCGTCCGCATATAGTCGTTCAATACTAATTATTTCCGATTTGGTGGAGTAACTTGTAACACAACTCTGGAACTTATTTTTTCATTTGGTTTTTATTTCTTTCTTTGAACAGAATCTAAAAATAGTGCTGAAATGGTATTTTTACTGTTGAATATATGCATAAATTTAGTTTAACAGGAAACGAATTAAAAGTTGAAAAGATAGAATAGTACATAAAAAGGAATATTATTGGAGACCGGAATAATATTAGAAAGAATTTTTTTAAAATTTAATGCTAATAAGTCATTTATCATTTTTCGTCCATTAAAATTCTTATTTTTAATTTTAATGCTAATACATCATTTATCATTCGTTATCCATTTTTTTTAATTGGGAATAGTTTATTCAAGATAATGACAACCCAAAACTTGTAAATCATAATAGTCATCAATAATTTTATGAAAGAGATTTTAGATATATTCCACATTCTTAATTATGCTCTTTTAAGTTAATTACCATTTTAAGGAAATAAATTATTTTCTTTCAAAAGACATTTTTCTATTGAAGAAAACATAAATAAAGTTTAAAATAAATATGATTTATAATATTTATTTACTTTCTAGTTTGTAACAAAATGCAAAATCTGAGAAAATTTACTCGTAAAAAGAGAATTAAAACAGAAACATAATTAGGAGATAATTAAATAATATTTATATAATACAAAAAATAACTGAACATTTTAAAGGTATGTTTAGTAATTTTGAAGACTTCATAGTAAAATTTACTATAATTTTGTTAGACCAGAAATAAAATGAAAAATAGTACGCGGAGTCCCTCCGTGCGGAAGAAGTTAAACTTCGTAACCTGCGACGTTAATTGTAGAAGAATCGGCAGTCGTAGAAGGATCACTAGTTCTATTCAACGACTCAATTTCCTGCTCCACTCGCTTCCGTGCTCTGTAATAACGGTAATATTGCGCATTTTTCCCTCGTGGACCTCTTGAACCAGTGGAAGTGCTTGTGGTTGCCTCATCGTCTCGCCATGGAAAATGTATTTGTATTAATAATGTATGTGACGTATTAATAACGTATTAATAATGTAATGTGCGCATTGTCCGTGGGATTGTTTTCACTCATTTTTTACAATTGTTATCCACTAAATTTGAAAATTAAAAATACTATCCTATTAAATTATATATGTATCAAAACAAACTAAAAAAATATTTATAGAAAAGCAATACTTTTATTATTTTTATGCTAGTGAGAACCAAAACAATATGGAAATGAATGAGGGAAAACTGGATCCTACCACGTGATTTCCCGGCCAATAAAAATGTAGTGTTAAACGTTTAACGCAACCTTGTTGGAAGTCACATAAGGAGTATAACTTCAAAAAGCATCCTTTTTGAAAGACGTAGAGGGAATTTTTCGTGGTAATAAAAATTGAGAAAGAGATGCACTACAGCTTTTAATTTTAGATCTGATAAAAATAAAATTATTCTGTACATTTTAATTAACTTGAAAGATACAGTTTTTTATTTTTATTTTCTTTCATTATTTTCTTAGTTCTGTTTTGTATTTGTTTAAGTCGGAAAGTGTACAATGTTTCGATTAGCAATGAGAATGGTGGAAAAGTTTGATTGCAACATTTAAAATATAATTGCAACAAGTATTTGTACCTAGCGCAGGGATTCACAAGACCTTTGAGATTCCTCTAGCTGATCCAAACATAGTCAAAATTGCGGTTATAGAAGTAGCAATAAAAGGAGATAACATATATAGCTTTTATTTACATTAATGGAAAAAATCGTAAGATTTATTTACAAACTAAATTTTCTGTCCTTAACTTTGAACTGTGCAAGATTTATAAACAACCTGATATTAGTAAATATATAAAAAAAATAAAAATAGAATGAATTGAATGGCCCACGTGATTCGAATGAGTAATGATACAATAAAAAACATACTGCTTTTTAGATCCAATGGAACGAGAAAGCGGGGAAGGCCGCGGTTCAGATGGGCTGACTCAGTGAAGTCTGATTTTCTCGCAATTAATTAAAAGAATTAGAGATCAAAGGTGAATCAGAAGTCGTCGTGGAGAAATCTTCAGAGGAAGGCATTGGCTCACATTGGGCAGTCTGGCCAACTATGATGATGATGAAATTTTTTTGTCTTTTTCGTCAAATGTTTAATACTTAGTTCCCATGGCGCTATGCAGGAAATGGTAGATTAAAACCAAATTAAAATTATTAGAATAAATGGCAAAACTCAGATTCGTGTTGAAATTGAGTGTGGTGAAAGTGGATAAGTGAAAGATGTGGAAAATTTTACTTCATTTGGTGCAATAGTTGATATGAAAGGAGGAACAAAGATTTCGAAAGCGCACTATTGCTTCAAAAAGTTGGGAAAATTTGGATATCTAATGATTTACTGCTAAACCTTAAAATTAATGTTTTTAATTCAATGGTAAGGATTGTACTATTACATGGCTAAGAAGCATGGAAACTAACAAAACTATGGAATAGATAACTAAGCAGTTGGCAAAACAGATGTTAAATGAAATATTTCAACAATATTCCGGCCTCAAATTGCACCTAATGCAGTGCTCTACAGTCAAACCAATCACTCTTAATATAAAAATTAAGAGATGGAAATGAATAGGACCCATTTTGATAATGCCTTCAACAAGATTACCATCAGTAGCTTTAATATGGGCGCCAGAAGGCCAATGAAAAAGAGGTTGACCTATGCTTACAGAGAGCAGACAAGTGAACAAAGAACGAAAGCAGGTGAACTGGACAAACTGATCTAAGGTGAGATCGTTTTGTGCTGACCGAGTGATCTGGAACAGGAAGCTAAGGCTCTTAGATGCCATTGAGTTCGAAGAAGGATAAGTAAATAATAAAAAAGCAATTTTTCTTGTTTCGCAAATTTTGATTTTTTTTAAAAATTACTAGTTGTTAGATAGTAAAATTTTGTAAAAATAATAATAATTCAGAGAGTTATTATTAATTGTCTAGGCCTCTATTTTAGAGAGTTATTATTGATCCCATATTTTGATTTTTTTTATATATTTAAACAACATATTCATTCTTTTGTGAATACTTAAGCTTGCAAAAAGAATGCACATGTGTAATGAAAATATTAATAAATATTCTGATTAATATATTTAAACTAATTTAAATTCCCTATCAATTTCATAATCATGAATCAAGAGTTATTTAAATTTATAATAATTATATTTAACTAAAAATTGCATTCTGCACTTATTTCCTCCTCTTCCCTTATGCAATAATAACAGGTATATGATAAATATTTTCCTTTGAAATATAAAGCTTTAACTAAAAGTATAATTTTTTTGTAATTAAACAGAATTCACATAAATAGATTAAAGTCTTAATTAAATTTAAATTTCAAATTTTTCGTATGCTTTACTCATCAATTAAATCTGAATAAAGTGTTAACGTTTTTACAAAAATAGTTAACTATTGCAAATGAGAAATTTAATATAAATGTAAAAATGACAATTAGCAAGATAATTTGTTATTAGAAAATTGAACAAAAATGCCATTTCTTTATTTTTTAATTTTATTTAAAATGTTCTTAACACCGCAGATAAAGTTTCCACGAAGTGTTTAATTGATCATTTCTAACAACAAATTAATATTACGTTTTTCTTTTCTTTTTACATTTAAATGAGACTTTGAATAACTGTTTTGCTATTTTAAGATAGTTAAACTAATTGTGGTTTTGTGTATTGAAACTAATTGCTTAATAAAATATCTCGATAAATAAATTAAATTTTAACTAGACATTAGGATATAATCAGAAAAATTCTAAATCTACAGAACATCTGCAAAAAGTATAAATAGGAAAATGGTACATCACACTGCGAAAGAAATATGATCAAAACTAGTGGAGGAAGGTAAAATTTATCGGCTCTCTAATTCTATGGGTAAACCAAAAATTTCGCTAATTTTTATCGAAGCCCTTTGATAATGATTTTGGTAAAATTACAATAAAGTACGGTTTAATAATATCCCATAAAATTTGATTAACGTGGTAAAGTTTGATTAATTTATCATAATATCTTATAGCATGGTATGAAAACTATTTATTGGACTAAATTTACTTTTCAATTTTGTATTTTTTACTAAATGCTTGGTAATAAGAACTAAAATTTTTAAAAGCAGAATTTCCGATAAACCGTTATCATAAGAACGAGAAAATTACCAAATGAATAGTTTAATGAATAACATATGTGGTATTTTTTATACGGTTTTAACGCATATAGTGGTTTTTTTTGTATGGTTTTAACGTATATTGTGTTTTTTTACCAGTATTATAATGTTTTTTACCCAAAAATGTCCTTTCCACATTTACTAAAAAATTTAGGTCCGTGCCCGAGTTGACAAAAAAGGAAATTGAAAGAAATTTACATACCAGCTTTTACTGTTTTACTTACCTTAGTTTACCAACATACAAACTAATTTTATTCTTTCAAAAACAACTAAAACCATTTTTCAAGTTAGAATACCAAGTAACACAAATGGAAAACTAGTGCAAAAGAGAAAGTCAACATGTATCAGAAAATTATTATTCTGAAAATAACTTGTAGTTAGAAAATTGAAAAAAAAAAAAAAAAAACTTACTTTCTTTAATTTTACATTATTACTCAAAATTTCCAGAAATTACAGTAAACATCAGAAAAAAAAACAACTTCCTAATTGATCATTTCTTACAATAAATTTATATTTACACTTTTTAAATTACCGTCTGAAAAGTTATTTTTTGTTATTTAAATGGATGATGATTTCCAGAGCAAAATTAATTCCTTATTAAAACATCTGATAAAATAAATTAAATTTCAGTCACACCTTTGAAGTCGACTCGAAAGAAAAAAATGGCTGACAAATATTAATTCCCATTCCGTAACGTCTGTAAAAAAGGAAAACTCCAGCAGCAAGATTTGACAGAAAAAGAACGAAAAAAGAATTTCGCTCATTCCAAACCAACATACAAACTAATATTTTTCTTTCAACCACAGCCAAAACCATTTTTCAAATTACAAGCCAAGCTATGAAATTCAGCTTAACAAATTTAACGTGGTTGTTCTTTTACAACTCCGTCTTATTTTAGGGTTACGACGAAAGGAGCCATTTTGCAATAGAGTTTTTATATGTGTGGAATGGCAACGATTTCGCCGTCGTTAATTTGTGTCTCGTCGTTTTGACCCGCACGAACGACTTTCGCTAACGAAGCGCCTAATTGCAAAAAGTTTTTTCGTCTTAGTCTTCGTTCATTTAAATCGAGCTTTACAAGGTGATTTGGGGATTTGTGCTTGATTATAAGACGATTTAGGATTCGTAAAATGAGAATTATGTTTTTTATTTTTTTAATTAGAGGTAGAAGCAAATTATTTAGAAGTGTTATACTGTACTTTAGATGAAGGTATTTTTTTTTTAACCTTTGAAGAAACGCACTGTAGTAATTTTTTTGCGTGGATTTAATTATTATTTAATACTCACATGGGGAAAACTCTTCGGCGTACTTTTGCTAATGAGTTTTAACATGAGTTTATTTTCTAATGAATTATGAAATAATTAACTGTAAATTTTTCAACTGCAGTTATCGATTTTAAATTTTTTTTTTCAATTTTAAAGCTGACGTTTTTTTACTTGAATCATAACAAAAAATGAATTAAAATAAAAAAAAAAGCATTTTTTCAGTATTTTTAATATGAAATGAAATCTATTCTCAATTGATTATTCAAATATTTATTTCTAACAAATCAAGTTTTGTTAAAGCATAAAAACAAGGATTTATGTTATTGTTTACTTAATATCTTGAAATCTCTAAATCAGAGTGTTTTATTTTCATTATCCTCTATATTAAACATACTGTACAATAGAAAACACTGCTAGTTGTGTACATACTCACAAAATTGAAAACAAATTACTGAGAAAACGAAATAAACTAACCCTGAAAGTTGTTTAATAACTTTTCAAATATCTATTATTAATACACCGAGTATCAACGAAGCATAGGAATAAGGATTCATATTTTTGTTTAGTTAGTATCCCCATCTCTGATATAGAGTAATTTATTTGTGATAATAACTTATCATATATAGAACAAATAGGTATGTATATAAAACGCATGAAACTAATGAAATTTCTTTTCTCGAGTTGGCAACGAATTGCTGAAGCTTACTGAGTGACGGAACGATAACTGATAAAATTGACATAGAACTGTTCTTATCAGTGAAGTCAGCTAAAGTTCTATGTACTAATGTTTTGTTTCCAATCTCTCAAATGCATCAGAAGTGCGTAAATTAAATCATAAAGTAAAATATATAATAAAACTTGTATAAATTAAAGTATAATCGAGTACAAACAAGATTTGGCAATATTTATATGTCTCATATTTTTAGAATTTTATTTGTTTCTATTCTGTATCTTGACGAAGGGCACAAAAATGGGTGTGAAAATGGAAAGATTATGCCAATTACCACCAATTACGTTAAAATAATTGTGGCAATCGTTTTAACTGGCATTGGGGTAATAGGAATGGCGTAATAAATATATAAAATTGGCACAGTGGTAATAGGTTTCTTTCAGCCCCCAAAATGGAATATTACTTTTTATTTTAATAATGACTTTCACCATTCATATGAAGTTTAAAAAAAATTGCCTTAGAATCCAATGAGCGTGAAAAGCAAGCTTTAAATGCGGAGCAATCCGAGAAGAACTGCGTAAGCAGTTCCAGGTATTGGTAAGCGCAGCAAGCCTGGGTAGATCCCACTATTGTTGTTATAAATATGTAAATATTAATAGTTTTTTTTAAAAATTAAGCAATTAATTCATTTCATTTCCAAATAATTTCACGAAGAACATTTTAATAAAAGAAATTATTTTTAAATATTTATTTACAAAAAACGAAGATATCTTTATAAATGTAGAAGTTTATAGTTTCAAAGGAAAAACAAAGTATAAGACTCGTAAGATTCATAAAATCAAAAATATTTTTATAAAGTAAAAAAAAGAAGTAAATATATACATTAGAATTATACTCAAATTACTGCTCTTGAACTTGAATTTTAATTCTTTCAAAATAGAATTTAAGAAGTTCAAAGAAACTGAACTTATTCAGTTAAAATCTGGTTCAACTGATATTTCTCATATTTTGAAAAGAGTACAAATAGAAATATTATTTTCCTCTATAAATCCACTATTAAAAATTTCATAAGCCATTCAAGATATTAAAAAGAAAAAAACCTAACTACAAATAGTCTATTTTTTTTCCGTATAGACTATTATTTTAACTTCCTACTCATCAAAAATATTTTTGGTAAGGTTTGGTTTCTTTTAGCAGAAATACTTATTTTTCTCCATTGAAACCCAAAACTTCTTTCAAAACATTTAAAAAATGATAGCTATAAATATTTTTAGAAGAAAACATACATAATCTATGCTTTATACATTTGAGAATTCATAGCGATTCTCAAATATACTCCAAAAATAACGTAATAAAATGTTTCAAAAATGTTCGTAATATTAAGTCTATTTTTGAAATGGTCTACATAAAAGAATATTTTTAATTTCAATAACCAAAATAAATTAACTAACAACAATGTTTATTAACAACTTAGCGCAATTTAGTTTATATTAAACGTAAATGTACCAAAAAATAAGCGTCTTTGCTGTAGGAGTTCTTGAAAATAGCAGACTTGTATCTTTAAACAAAAACATATTATTTTCTAAATCACCAATTTTGTTCAAATGTTCAATTTGTGTGTTTTCTTTCCCACAGTAGGTCCCCTAATTAGTTTGTGTAAACACCAAATTGTTAAGTCAAAGAGAAAAAGGGAACCAGAAAACGAAATATCGAAGCACTTTTACAATTCCTCAGGGAACAAGTAGTAAAAAAAAATATATATATGGGATTCCAAAAGAGTCCTTTTCTCTTCGAGAACCGGCAGAGGTCGCAAATAGGAGGACTGAAGCTAGTTGAGTTAGCCCTTAACCGCAGCAGATCAAATTAAGATCGAATTTGGAGAATGGTGACCTAGTCTTTTCGACAAACTTTCTGGACTTTCCTGTTTGATCTTAAACAATGAACTACGAAATCGATGATAATCAGTTATTACGAAAGGAACCAAGAAAGAAACAGTAGATTGGGAATCTACAGAGAAAAAAAAAGACGATTTAAAATCATTACAAGTGAAATTACAGAACGTAATTGGTTTTTAAGTACCTCGATGTCATAAGTACCTTTTTTATGATTTTTAGATTTTTAGCAAGTGATGTACATTTGCATGAAACCAGTTGCGGGTAAAAAATGTGCAATGCATTTTATTATCTTTGGAGAATTTTTAGTGCATATTTTTTAGCAACAGAAATCAATGTAAATGTGTTAATGATTATTTAATTAGCATCAAGGAGGCTTAGCTTAAGGGGAAGGAATAAAGGAAAAATTCTAGAAAAACTTTTTTTTAAACAAAAAAATATTAATTATTGTAGATTCTTTATTATAGAGTATTATATGTTTCTTTAAAATCTATATATATATTTCTCTTACACAAAAAAGCCCCATTACAACTCCCCGAATGGCAACGCTAGAAAATCGACCAATGATTGCCGCTAAAAATGTCACAAGCCAAATTTGGCTGAGATGGCTCAACATATAGCGCTTTTAAAATCGGAAACTGAAATAACCAGAGAGAGCACAAGCTAGGCAGAAGTGAGTAGTCTTTGTCGATAGATCTCTATTTTGGTATTTTGTCGAAAGTGCTTTTTTCACGAATTTATATATTACGAATTTATTTGACAATTTTTGATTTATATCATGAATTTATTTGTTTTACTCGAATTTATTTGTTCATGCAGGTTTTTTCATCGCAATTCACTTATTTCAATTTTTAATCGACTTAATTATAGCCAAAGTTTAACCTTTTTAAAGAGATATCAGTTTTTGAAATTTTATCTTAAGATTTTATACTATAGCACATTTCCAATAGGTTTAACGAATTACATGTCATTTATTTGAATTCAAATTTATTTTAATGACTTAGTATTGACTAAAAACATGTAATTTTTCCTTAAAAAAAAGAGTTGTTATATGGATTTGAATGATTGTTTTGAATTTTTAGAATTCTGTGCATTTGCAATGTACCTAAGTTAGTAGCGAGCGAAGTGAGTTTGGTTTGCGAAGCAAACCATATAAGATTGCGTAGCAATTTTCGGGGGTTGGCGAGCGTTAGCGAGCAGGTGGCGCAGCCCACTAGTACTAAAAAATACACGGTTCACGAAGAACTTCACGAAGATTTTCACGGGCCAAATACACTGATGAGCTTACCAAAACGTCGGTTATAATTCACTAAAAGGCGTTAAGTGTTCAATACCTTATAAAAAATGAAGTAATCTTTTTTATTTCTGTGATGCGAATCACTATGTTCCTTTTTATTTAGCTAATAATTGTCTGTTGCATAATATGTGACGTTGTTAGCGATTTAGTACTACAAGGCATTAATTGTTTAATACCTTATGGAAATTGAATCAATCTTCACTATTTCTATGATATGAATCACGATGGTTTTTTTTATTTCTGAAATAAATGTCTTCTGTCGTGTACAATGCGTTGTTGTTAATTTTGGAACAGAAGACTCTTTACGTAAAGTGAGAGTGCTCAATGCCTTACAGAAATCGAATGAATCTTTTCTGAACTACGTTTTTTTTCTTTCTATAATAATTGTCTTTCGTCTTGATACGAGATGTTGATGATTATTTTGTGACAAAAAATCTTGACGTACTACGAGGTGTTAAGTGTTCAGCATTATATAGAAATTGAAATAATCTTTTGTATTTCTATGATATGAATCATGATGGTCTTTTTTATTTCTGAAATAATTGTCTTCCATTGTGTACAATGCGCTGATGATAATTTTGTGATAGAAGAATTTTGCAGCAATGTGAGGTGCTGAGTATTCAATACCTTTTAGATATAGGAGCAATCTACTCTATTTCTATGATACGATCCACGGCGGTCTATTTAATTTTTGTTATAACTGTCTACTGTAGAATGCAGCACGTTGTTGGCTATTTAGTAACGAAATAACCTTGACTTATTGCGAAGCGTCAAGTGTTAAGTATATTAAATCTATTGGAATAATCTTTTCTCTATCAGTGATACGAGACACGAATGTCTTTTCTATTTCACTTATAATTATCTGAGGTTGAACGTTGTTGGGAATTTTGTAGCAAAAGTATCTTGACGTGCGAGATGCGTCTTACCAGTGCAAGTGGTTAAAAATGTAACCAAAAACGAAAGTAAAATAGAACTCTTACTTCGTATTTGTTTTATAATTTTTTTCATCTCTGTTCTACAAACACCCGATTCTTAAAAAATATCTCTACTTTAAATTAAGAGCAAAACTCATTTGGTTTTTACCAACAATTTGTAAATCTGAATTTACCTTGTTCTTGCACAAAACCTTACAGTTTAAGGTCAAAGTCACATAGTTTTGATGGAAAACTTGATCGTAAGAAGGATTTTTATGCAATTATTGCTTATCTTTAAAGAAAACAATTTATCTGTTTCGCAAATAATTTTTTTTGTTTATATATATATATACACAAAAAGCACACTTTTTTCGTATATCCATCAAATTTAAGATGGACTGTATTCAGTATCATCTGTCATAAGGCTGTTGCTCGAGGCCAAGTCATGAAATTTTAAAATTACCACAACCAAGCAATTTTCTCTTGCACGTATATCTTCGAGGGACAGTAATAAACCTATTTATATAGTATCTATACATCTATACATAATAATAAAAGCGGCTGTGTGTCTGTCTGTAATCACAATATATCACCCCAGAAGCCTCGCCCAGGCACGAAACTTGACACAAAATTATGTTTTGACATAATGAAGAAGTATTTTTTTTCTTTTTCAAAAATTTGGATTAGTTTTTTAGTTATCAGTCATTTTGTAAGAAAATCTATGCTTTTTCGTCTTCAAATAAGAGCCATATTAAAAAAACTATTAAAAAATGCATATCTCTTATAAATGTATGCTAATGCCAGCCTTACAATTGAAATATTAAATTTCGACAACTTAAACCAATAATATACGAAGGAATTAATAATTTAATTGTAAGGTTCGCATTTGTTTACATTTATCAAAGTGGAGAAAAGTTTAACTTTTGTATTAAAAATGTGGCAACATATTCCATACGTAAATAGAACGCTTTGCTTTGATTTATTTGTCGCTGTTCATAATTGTTATAAAAAGTTTTTCTTCTTCTTTCCACGCTCTATTTTTTTTTTCTTAAGCGAAAACGATAATTTTTGTAGCAATGTAGAAATAGAAATTGATACCATAAAAAATTATATAGAAATAGAAATTGATACCATAAAAAATTAATTCGTTTTTGGGGTAGACTATATTTGAGGGTGCCCCCGCCAAGTTGTGATCGAGGTTGATCGCCAAGCTGGGCGATGTTGAAAACCAATCGTTATTCTGATTGGTTTAGATTTTAATCGTGATTCTGATTGGTTAAGAATTTAGCGTTGTTTTTAAATGTAATTTCAGAGATCCGTTAGTTCTACTTTGGATACTGGCTGGTAAGGTTACTTTTGCTTCTGGTACTAAAAATGAATACTGTCAATAAGACAAATCTTAAGTTTGTGTACGATTTGAATAACAAAGGAAAAAAAGTAGTGATTGACTGGTGTATGAATGAAGGTTTAATTAGTAATAGATATAAATGTCCTGTTTGTGGGAAAGATGTCTGGTTGAACGTAAAGATTGATCAGATGGATTTGAATGGGTCGTGTGAAAGGTTCAAATGCTCCCATCATAAAAAGATCTATTAGAAAGGAATCGTAGTTTAGACAGTACCTAACTGCAATTAGAGAATTCTGTGCACCAAAATCTGAAGATATTCAAGCTTAATGAAGAAGTGAGTTATTTTTCTCTTTTTCTTTCTGTGCTTACTCCATTTATTTTTGCTTCGATTCAAAATGCATTTTAGTGGGTTTATTAATTTTGATTCTATTCTGTTCCCTGCTATTTTAAAAAGCTTTGTTTAAATTTTCAATTGTTTCATTGAAATATCACTATGTTTTGGCCGCTATTCCTGTTACCACGGAGTTCTGGCAACCAAATAAGACGCCAAACATAAGTCGCCGATTTTGCCAAGGGGCACCCTCAAGTATATTTTTCCCCGTTTTTGTGTTCTTTTCATGTATTTAGCATTTTAGTTTTTTTCCTTAAGCGTTGTAGCCATATAATATATAAAATAGGAATTAAATTGTTTTTGAAGGAACGATCACACTTACCTTGGATCTCTTTGGTTTTTCTATTCTTTATTTTAACAGTTTTTATTAAATGTAATTAGTTATTTCAGAAAGTTTCCGTTTGCAGGTAAGCACTTAGATTTTAATACTGAAGTTTCATGATTGGCTTTCATAGTATGTTCTAAAGTATTCGTTGACTTCTTAAAAACCCGATTACTGACATGATGGCAGAACCGCCTTCCAAACAACTTTGTATTTTATCAAAGAAAAGGATATTAAGAGATTCTCAAAGAAGAAGAAGGGTAGACACCTGATAGTTATATTATAGGTTAGATTACCATAGGCCTTACGTTACCATAGGCCTTATGTTACCATACCAAAGTTACATCTCCAAACATCCTCAAGAGCTATAACACATCTGCAACAGAACTGGATATGAAGACAAAATTGCAGGACAGGAACACTTTAATTGTCCACTAATTTTCAGATTTTCTGCTATGTTTTAAAAAACTTTATTTGTGAAAACCGTTAGCGTGGCGGACAGCTGGCCGCCTTTAGCGGCTAGTCTATAGTCGGCAAAAAAAAAAAGATATCACCCTGAATAACTTTTGTTCTAATGATCGGATTTTCACGATTTAAGTGTCAATCTTAATGGTTCCTGGGGGTGACCTCAAATATGCTAATTAATTAGTGCTAACTATTAATTAAGTTACGAAATCAGACACAAAAACGTACTTTCTTTGAATAAACATGCATTTTTTTTTACATATTTGGAATCCTGACCCTTAAAATAGGGGGGGTAGACAAAATTTCGAAAAAAATGGGTTGTAAATTAGGTCGCAATAAGGATTTATATATCTGGCGATGGTTTAAAAATATGCCAAATTACCTCGCCATAGAAGGGGAAATAATTTATAACAACCATAAAGAAACTGAATGAATGACAAGATGGGAAAAGATAGTGCTTCTCGTTGCTAAGCAACCAAAAGAATTTTTCGCGTTGCTTTCTGGGCTTTTTTTTTTTTTTTTAAATCTCCTTTAAAAAGGAAATTTAAATAAATTAATAAATTATTTTTGATTCTCCAAGATTATAGAATCTTTGACTTTTTATCTGACATTATTTATTTTTTTAAAGCTGTTTTAATGTAATTTGTAGGACAGTTTTGAATTAAAACCAATTTTCATAAGTTATCATAAATTTATGAAGAGTTGTAGGGTTAAATGCTTTTGCCCCTCACTTCGAGTTTCTTAGGAAAGGAAAAAAAAGTGATCAAGCAAAGGTGGACCTGAAAAAAGATAGCTATTCTGATGCATAATCGCAAAATTTTATAGAAATCACGGTATTTATTTTCGATAAAATTGTAAAACTTAATAAAGTTTATATGGCATTTTAAAAGCATTTTGATATATATATATATATATATATATATATATATATATATATATATATATATATATATATATATATATATATATATATATATATATATATATATATCAATATTATAATAAATAAAAACAAAAAAAAACACGAAGAAAATTACGAGTTGATGTTATTTACACACTCCTTTCGTTAGTTCTATAAAAAAATGATTAAAAGAAAATTAGGTTTATAATACCCTTAATTAAACGAGAGTAACAATTGTTACAGTTTTTACAATACTTTTTCAACTCTGACACTCTTTTCATGAGATAACTTCTTTTGCCAACGATTTTGTCCCTTTTTTTTGTTAATTGAAACCAGCTTACGCATTCTTGTAATTTTTACATTTTATCTTTGAAATTTCAATCTCGAAAGACATGCATGAAGTGACGCCTAGTCCAAAGAATCTAAGTTAAATAGTTGTAAGGCCGATTATTACGAAAACAATTAACTACTCTGGTTCAATGAAACAATTACAGTAAAACTTGTGTAAGTTGATCACTTCATGTGCATTGTTTTTGTGGCCAACGTAGGCAAGTGGTCAACTTATAGAAGGGGTGGGACATTGTTTACTTTTTCGTTTCCTACATGTTGCTATACATTTAAATTTTTTTTTTACTTGACTTAAAAATTTGATTTAGCAAATGGCCAAATGAATATCTCAAGAAATGTGTTTAAACCTAAACGAACTTCAATTTGTTACACAGAAATAATTTTAATATTTAACTAACTTTTTAAAAAAAATTATTTTGTTAGTTATGCATGTGAAGTGTTTAATAAAAATAATTTCTTAAAATATCAGAACACGAAAACATTGAAAACTTTAACAAAACAAAATTATTTTAACACTTCAAAATTTATTCTGATATTACTACACATATAAGCCTATTTGCTCACTATTGCAACTGGAAGAGCAACTTTTCAACTAACACACCTGTTTTCAATGAATGGTCAAAAGCTGAGTCCGTACAGTTTCCCCAGATGGTCAACTCACAAAAGGGTTTAGATTAGCTTTTTACACTATTTCACCAAACAAGTGAAATATTAACATACATTGCAAAATGACAGAAACTTTTCTGAATTTTTTTTTCTGGTCAACTTATGAGGTTTTTAGAATAGAATTTCATAATACTCCTAGATAAAATTAACTTATTTCAGTGGTCAACATACAAGATAGACAGGTGGTCAAGTTACAAAGGTTTTGCTTCTTTATTATGTAGGAAAATTTCCGTTCTTGATAATTGAGGTCAACTTATTCAGATGTAAAACTTACAAGTGTGGTCAACTTGGCAGGTTTCACTGTATAAATAAATCATTAATATTCTTGTTTTTTTATTACGAAATATTAGGAATTCGTTTACATAATTTCTTCAAAACGTGTGTTAAAACTATGATTATAAGTTATTTAAGAAGAAGAAAGTCAAATGGAGTAAAAGAACAATTTTTGAGATGATGATTCTAAAAATAGCACGTTTTTCTAATCTTTTTACAATTTTTTATTTTAGTAGTTGTTTAACAAAACAAGGCATATCAAACATTTTCCTGATATAGCAATATTTTTTTGAACTGTGCTAAAGTTGAGAAATCATACAAACAACTTTTAAAGCAAATATTTTCAACTTTTTACGACAAAAGGGTTAGCGCACAAGATTTTCTTTGAATGTTGAATTAAAATTGCATGCCCATAGTTTTTTTGTTCATTTAAAAAACAAAACAATCTGTTAAATTTTTCCCCTGTGCGCACATACGCATTTACTTTTCATTACTCGAATAAATAAGAAGCAATAAAAAAAATAAAATTAATAATTTATCTTCATTTTTCGTAAACAATAGTATTTTTAGTAAATAGTCAGCTGTTCTGCTTCGAATGATATTGTGTGTGATCAGTAGAATATTTTTAATTTCTTAACAAGATTTAATTCTCAGATAGCTGGCAATAATTCTAAGTTTTCTTTCAATAAGAACTTAGCAATAATTTAAAAAGTAATTTTATTTTAAAAAAAAACATAAATTAAAGTACTTAAACGATTGATTAATATATTATTGGACAAAAATATACATAATAGAATTTAAAAAAAATTGCATTAAAATTCAATAAAAAAGTTAGAAAAATAATTCTGCGAAACACGCACAGACAGGTAATTTACAAATTTATTTTAAGATTAAGGCGATATATAAGATGTAAAGAAGTTTTAAAAAAACTCTACTCTAAACTCAGCTGCACGACAGCCCATGGAGGGCCAAGGCCTACTGTGCCCATCTCAGTTTTCTGGACCTAGGGCTCTGGGGTGCAGGAGCAGATGTTCCGTTCAGGTGGTCAGCCGAACGCGGAACCCCCAGTGTTTAGTTCCCAATCATGCTTGGTACTTATTTATCGACCCACTGAAGGGATGAAAGGCTGAGTCAGCCTTGCCCGTCCCGAGGAACGACAGCGCGAAGCGCTACCGCTCAGCCACCGGGCGAAGTTTTAAGATGATTAAAAATGTTGACTACGCATTCGTATTAATAATTATAAAATATATATTCAAGAAATTGATACATATATTATTCCAAATCTATGCATACGTATGTATATTATTGAAATTGTATCAGTTATTGAAAAAGAAAATCAAAAATTAAAAAATAATCACATTAAGTAAGCACAATCTGGTGCATAATCATATTCTATCAGAAGCACGCCTTTATAAAACTAGACATTCGTTGAATAAAGTGTTTTTTATTCAAAATGCTTTATTTATAATTTCTTTACTAAATTACAAACAAATTATTAAATGACTAAAAAGAAACATCGTATTTTATAGTTTGAAAGAAATAAAAATAAAAGGATTAGCAGACGATTATTAGCGAAAAAAATATGAATGAAATTTTACACTACGCGCGAGAAGTCAAGTTCCTCGCAAGTTTATCACATTTTAATATTAATCACCCCATTTAATCATTTTTTTATTGTCGCCAAATTATTTTTTCAAAAATAATTAATTTTAATTTTTTTCAGCTTCTAATTAATAAAAACAGTTGAAACTTTAGATTTTTGTATTGAAAAATATGTAGATTATTATGGTATAAAAAAATTCATACCTTATAATTCAAAATTTTTTCATCCTCAATTTAATTAATTAATAAAAAATAATTAATAATTACTAAAAATTATTTTTTTCATGAAATTATCTTTGGGTAAATGAGTTTTATGAGTGGGCGCAATTTTCTTCAAATTGCTTCATTAGTTTTGAAAATATGACTAAAAACGTAAAAAGTGAAATTAACATTAACGGGTACGAACTTTGGATCGCTCTCCTGACCAAACTATGGGGACTATATTTCCCAGATTGCGGCTACCCCCTATATTTTGAAGCTTAGAAATCCAAATATGTAAAAAAAAAATACATGTTTATTCAGAGAAAGTACGTTTTTGTGTCTGATTTCGTAACTTAATTAATAGTTAGCACTAATTAATTAGCATATTTGAGGTCACCCCCGGGAACCATTAAGATCGACGCTTAGATCGTGAAAATCCGATCATTAGAACAAAAGTTATTCAGGGTGATATCTTTTTTTTTTTGCGGACTGTACAGTATCGATGCAGTTTTAACGTGCATTAAATTTTCTTCAACAATGCGTATTTGGTACCTATTAGAACTGCCCCTATTACAATAATATAAGTAGTTACGAAAAATAATTAAGCATCAATAGCCTCCATAATAGTTTGGAAGCTTTTTTTACATCTTTACTAAAGGATTAATACCATTTCTTCATCAGTTTGACTTTTTAATGTGTAGCTTACTTCTAAATTTCAGTTAGTACTTATTAACAAAAATATCTGAGTATAATTGTTGTTAAAAATGGTGTGACGATTTTTTTACTTTTCTCCTTAATAAATTTGTACTATTTTCCCATTTATTTGGTTTTTAATACAACAGCTTATTGTCTTTCTTAAATTAGTACCTATTATCAAAATTGATAAAGCATCATTGGTCTCGAAAGTGAATGGCATGGAGATTTTTTACTTTTCTCTGACACGAATTAATACCATTTCTATTTTTGTTTTGTTTTTTAGAATGTAGCTTATAGTTTTGCTTCACCTAATACCAGAATTAAGTAAGGATCATTGGGATAGGTAATAGTTTGAAGATTTTTTACGTTCCTCTTAGTGAATTAGTACGATTTCTCTATTAATTTGACTTTTAGCACCAACAGCTTACGCTTTTTTTTAATTTTTTTAAAAAAAAAAAAAGAAATTTTTTTTAAAATAAAAAAAAGAAACTCGCAATATTAAAATTCAGGTGCTGTAGTTTTTTCCGAACTTTTTACGTCTGTACGACTGTTAAGATAATCTAACACCTTGTATAAGGGTTCTGGTAAAACAGTATAATAGTATATATAAACTGTTAGTGTATCTGACAAAAATAAATAAATTAATAAATAAAGCTAATTAAAAAATAACTTAACAGAATCACTTGGGTACCTTTACAGAGGTTGCAATAAATAGTTATGGTATTATATTACATTTGTTAAATGCAATTTATATGTTATTATTTCTGTATATGCGATAAACATTATTTGTATAAAAGTGTTTAATAAATTTAAATCTCCAAGAATTTTTTCAACTATATAATGTTACCTATTTCAGTAATAAAATCATTATAATTTAGACAAAGTAGCAAACATATCTAAGTATTATTGTCAGTATTTTCTAACAAATAAAAATTCATTCTTGTTTAAATTGTAAAGAAATTCGTAAAATTAATCACATGCACATGAAACTGTAACAACGACTTTAACAATGCTTTCTAATTTTTTTAAACAATAAACTTAAATGTTACTTCTATTATTATATTGTCAAGTCATTTATTCTTCTGAAGTCAAGCTAGTTGGTGACTTCGAAGTCACCCAAAAAAATGTAAGTTATTTAAGTTCAATTTTTGTATTCAATATATTTCGTTTGACGTAATATTGGAAAATTTCTCAATCTAAATTCTTCGTAGGGTTTATTTTTCTTCGTAACAGATGCTTAATCAATAGTTATGCTAAATTTTTATAACTAGCAAAGATATTTTTGGCGAATTAGTAAATATTAAAGCTGATAGGGAAATTAATGTTACAATTAACTACAATTTTAAAGCCATCCCTGGAAAACCTTCGAAATTCAATTTAATAATCAAATAATTTTATGGTTGAGATTAAAAAGTAGTTTTCTCACATTTTTATTACCAATTTAAATACCAAATTTACTTCTATTGAATATGGCAAAAGCATTATTTTAAGGACTAATAAGTTAAATTAACCAAAAAAATAATCCTTTTGAAAAATAGAAAGTTAACAACAAAAACAATTTAAAGAATAATAATTTATATGAAATTGAATAATTTTAAGCATAAGAATTAATTAGTAATCAAAGATTATAGTACCATTAAATACTTTTTTTTATATAAATCTAATTTAATAAAAAAATTAGTGTACTAAATAAATTAAATTAATTAAAATTATAATTTTATTATATTTGAAATAAATCAAAACTGTAGCAATCATTATCTCATATTATTATTTAAAGGTTACTTAATATTTGGCTTCGAAGACTACTAGTATTATCGCCAAAACTTATTATCGTATTAAATGTATTATCACTAAAATAAAATTTTAATTAAACCAATATAAATGATGGTTTCAATAGTTGGTGTATTAAAGTTATAAAATTTTACATTGTATTTATAAATCAGTATTAAATCATTTAATAAGATAGGTTAAAACCTGTTTTAGTTATATTAAGCTATATTAATGTACATTAGCTACATTAAGTACCTTCATTAGTATATTAGGAACCTTTCACTATCATGTTTATTATTTATTACTTCAATACGAATAGTGCCAACTATCACAATACATTATGCATAACCGATTATACAATAAGCCACTAATAGTTTGGTGATTTAGTACATATAGATATTAGTATATTAATACTGATAGGGGAATACATTTACGAATTAGCAGCAATTTTAAAGTCATATGTGGAAAAGCTTTGAAACTCTCTGTAATATCCAAATAATTTCGTCATTCCTGTTAAAAAATACTTTCCTCACATTTTTGTTACCAATTTTAGTACCGAATTTACATCTATCGAATATTACAAAGCAGTTTTTTCAAAGAATAATAAGCTAAATTAACTTAAAAAACATCCTTTTAAAGAATAAGAAGTTAACTACAAAAGCTTCATTTTAAGGAATAATAATTCACTTGAAAATGAATTATTTTTAATATTAGAAGTAAGTAGTAATCAATGACTAGTACCGTTAAATATTTTATTTATATAAATCACATTAAATAAAAAAACATTGCTCAAAATGAATTAAATTAATTAAAATTTAATTATAATTTAATTGTATTAGACATAAATTAAAACTGTAGCGATCATTATTTCGTTACATTATTAAGGTTACTTATAATTTGGCTTCGAATACTACTAGTATTATCGCCAAAACGTATTATCAACAAAATAAAGTTTTATTTTGATGTATATAAATGATGGTTTCAACAGTTTATGTACTAAATTTAAAAAATTTACGATATATTAATAATCAGTACTAACTCATTTGGGAAGAGAGGGTAAAACCTATTTTCATATTAGCCATATTACCCATACAGCACATTGACTTCGTTATGACATCCTAAAGTTGTCATCTTTAGGATTCTGTGACTTCCAGAGGAAGTCCTATATTTACCGCTAAATGTCCTACGGATGTCATCTGCGTGTTAGAATGTCCCACCTGCAGATATCTTAATGATGTCATAACTAGGACAGTTTCAGGATACCTTTAGAACGCTTTAGGATGACATTAGGACATAATAAGACCTGTTTAGTAAGGATTGAGGTAACTTGTGGGATGCAATGTTGGAAATGGTATGATAGTAATAGGAGGGTGTCTTATTTTGGAAATAAATTTCATCTTTGAAATTTTTATTAATTTTAGCAACTTAAATAAGGTTTTTCTTTTAAATTTACTGAATTAGAGGTCAGAAAAATGTTTTCTAAATGAAAAAAAAAGGTGATAGTTTTTAATTTGTATACCACTCTATTTTTCCAGAAAAATGGGCTATTCCTCTACTTTTTACATATATACAATCTTATAAGTACCTACATTGGTATATTAGGAACCTTTCAGCACAATGTTTATCCCCTCAATATAAATAGTGCCTATTATCGCAATACATTCTGCATGACTGATTATACAATGCGACTACAACAGTTTCGCCAATTTTTAAGGCCCTCCAAAACGGATAAGTACCTAATAACCATTACATAAGGTGCGAGACAATGGGAAAGTAACCATTGGAACAGTTAACTGGATCAAGGAATTTAACCCTTTTTGTGGCTAGTTGGATTAAAGGATGATCCTTTTTCCGAAAATTTCACCTTTCAGATATTGCTCATTTTCTAAATCAAACAAAGCTATAATAATACATTTATTTCTGGATATTTGAAACTTTTCTCAGTAAGATCGAGGCATCTAATTCGTACCATCACTAAGCAATAAAAAATAAAGTCAAAAGGAAATTTTATTTATATACTAAAAAGGCAACATTACTTGGAATTTCAATTCGTTTACTTCAATTCTATCATCAAATCTAAATGCTACGAATTTATATGCTTTAAAAAACGAGTTGAAATGCTTAAAAAAATTTAATTTCAATTTTTATTTAAAAACTGCCACAATGAAATAAAGCGTTTGTTTTAACACCGATGTCTACTATAATGCGAAACTAAGTTGATGTTAAACATAGATAAAGATGTTTAGTGAAAAAGAGGTTGTTTTTGTACTAGAATACTTCAATGGTGAGAATTCATTATTCTGATATAATTCAACGTGCTAACATGAGTTTCTATATTATTTAAATACAGCATTATAAAGCAAAATATTAAAAGTTAAAAAAAAGCGTTCTGAATATACATTCTATTAATTCCTTTCGAATTTATATCTTTAATCATATAATCTACCTCATTTAAATATTAAATTAACTATTATTTGAACAAAAAACATCCAAATATTGTTGTCAATATTTCTTTAACAAAGGAGAATTCACTTTTGCATAAAAATTTAAAACAGATTGTAGTTATTCTAACAATGCAATGAAATACTTCAACAATTAAGAACATAATTTTTCTTTCAATTATTTGCAAATTTGGTAAATTATTCTTTAAAGTTTTAATCGCCATTGAAATCCGCAAGAAAAACGTAAGTTGTTTTACTTTAATAACTTTTTAAAAATTTTTTTACTATTTTTTGTTTTGCGTTGAAAATATTTTTATTTGCATCTTATTTATAAATACTTAAGTTATAGAAACCTTAGTATCAATCTCTATACAACTTCTCGAAATTTTATCGTTTAGTTTCGTACAAAGCGGATGCATAGTTTTATTCAAACAGGATTCATCGTGACTCATCAAACAGGATTCATCGTAATTCTGAAATTTTTAAAAAATAAAATCATTAATAATAAAATAATTGAAGCATCTAAACAAATTTGATTAGTATTAATCATATTAAAAAAGCAATGTCAAACTAGTTTATATAACTAGTCAAAAAAACAATTACATATAAATCAAACAATTTCAGTAACATATAAGCTAAAATGAAAAGATTTTTACGAACCAAAGGAAAAAAACTAAATACATGATACCATTTTAATGATGATTTCTGTAGTTGGCAAAATCTTTAACTACATGTTGACTTAGTCGAAACACAAATGTGCTAAATTTAGCTGATTTTTTTTCTAAAGTCAAAATTTCAGAATTAATATAAAATTCCTCATGCACATTAATCGAACTTAAATATTTTACATAAATCTTTTAAAAAATTAATTTTGGATATCAATTGCTATAGTTTGCGAACTACTAAACATATCTGAAACATACGAAAGGCTAAAATGTTTCCTTTTAAATTATAAATTTTATATTGCAACTTTTCAAGATACATCTTAAAACTAGTAAAAATATTAGTTTGTTAAATCTGTGAATATTACGAAGAAACAAAAAATGTACACTGAGAAAAAAAAAGTTCAAAACTACCAGAATATGAAAAAAAATTACTGTGTTTGGCTCCATTAGGACACCAAAATCTCGATAATGCTTAGCAAGGCTCATTTTGGTATGATTTTGGAAAAAATTCATAATGAGGATTATGAGAATAATGATTTGGTTGACAATTTTTCCTAAATGTGGGGTAATAAAAATTAGTATTTTGAAAACCAGAATTTCCATTATACCATTGCCACATGATGGAAAAAAGTACCAAATAAATTGTTTAAGCAGCGTATATTTTGGTTTTATTAAAAAGAATTATGTTTCATTTTTTGCTAGAAATGTACACCAGTTTGCAATTTTAGCAGATTCTTTTTCTCCCCCTAATAGCTAGTATTAACTTTAATGACTTGAAAAGTACGAAATTGCCAATTATTACCCTCAATACAGAAATTTGATCAAGATATTTTTTCTTGTATACTGTAAAAAGTTTTTGTGTATCTAAATAGCAAAAATGGCGGCAACTACTGTGCGCAAAAACGGTGTTTCACCAAATTCTCTCCAACACACTAAAAACATGTAGAAATTTTGCTTCTCACTTTTTTTAAACAAATTTTATTTCAACCTAGAAATTATGGTATTTCATATTCTGTGTAATAATGCATTTAACTAATTTAATTTTGCGTTTTCCCAATTTATAAGAATGACATTTAATAAAATAATAAGCTACGAATATCTATGTTACGATACTCATTTTGAAAAATGTAGAATGAACATTGAAGGTTAACCAGAAGCATTTTATATCCTGATAGTAAATTATATTATAAGAACCAAGATTAATAGAACCAAAACTAACAGTCACTGCCATGCTTAACAATTACTTGCGCATTTACCGCCCACGTTTTCAATGCTTCCTTGGCTACATTGAGTTAAATAAATGAGGTGAAAATTTTAAATTTAAATAACACAAATATGACCGTTAACGAGATTTCAAAAAATCGTCGAATTCCGCACCTTGTTTATTAATTTCACACAGATTAACTTTTTTGTCTAACGCACTATGTAGAAACAGCTCTACTAAATGAACTTTACTCTAGTTTAATACATGTGGAAGCAAATTTTCTCGTTAATCATATCATTCTTGACCACATTCCTTTTTGGAAATGTATTTTGTCCTGATTTGCCTCTTCCGGCTATCTCTGTTTTACTTATCCATTATTTTCCATCCAATTCTTTATTTGGCAACCTTTATTACTTCTAATATATTTTATTATCATTAATAACTTATTATTGTTATTAGGATAGCGTCATGTTCGAGCACTCTAAGTAAGTTTTATCAGTGGAGTTTTTATTCACAATTATATTTTAAAAATTAGTTTAAATACAGTAGAATATTATGTTGCTAAGTAGACAAAAATATTTATCATAATAAATATTTTCGTTAACTCACAATTTTAAAATCTAATTGCTATAATTTTTTGTCGTACTTCTTACTGCTACAACACTGCTAAGATAATCTAATAAGATAATCTTTGTATAAAGGTGCTGGTTAAACAGTATAATTTATCTAAACAGTTAATATATCAGACGAAAAATATAAATTAATAAATAAATCTAATAAAAAAATATCTAAAAGGGTCATTTAGGCACCTTTTAAGAGGTTGGAATAAATATTTATTTAAAAATACATATATATTTGTCAGAAGTGATTTGCATGTAATTATTTCAGTATATAAGTTAAACATTATTTGCTTAAAAATATTACATAAATTTAAATACCCCAGCCTTTTTTCAAATATATAATTCTACATATTTTAATATTAAAATCGTTATAATTTAGACACGGTAGCAAATTTATCGAAGTATTGTTGTCATGTATCGAAGTATTGTGTTCCAACAAATAAAAATTAATTCTTGTGTAAAACTTTAAACCAAACTTTAAACTTAATCGTATGCAATTGAAACTGTAAACAATGATTTCAACAATGGTTTTAAGGAAAAAAATTATTTTAACATTAACATACTTGAATGTTACTTCGATTAATAAGGTTGTCAAGTCATTTATTCTTCAGAAGTCAAGCTTATTTTATTTATTTTCATAACATTATGTAGAAATAATTTATTTCAGTTATAAATTCTTGTCAAATAGCTGTGCTACATTTTTAAAACTAGCAAAGAAGATAATTTGGTGAAAAAGTATATATGACTGAAAGAGAAATAAATTTAAGAATTAACAGCAATTTTAAAGCCACATGAGGTAAATTTTAAACCCCCAGTAAAAATCAAATAATTTTGTCGCTCCCGTTAAAAACTCTTTTTCTCACATTATAGTTACCAATTTTAATAACGAATTTACTTCTATCGAATATAACAAAAGCATTATTTTAAAGGATAATAAGTTAAATTAACTTAAAAAGCATCATTTTAAAGAGTAATAATTTACTTGAAAATCAATTATTTTTTACCGTAAGGAGTAAGTACTAATCGAAGCTTAGAACCGTTATATGTTTTACTTATAAAAACCATATTTAATAAAAAATGTTCTAAAAAATACAGATTAATTTAAGTTAAATTATAATTAAATTGTATTAGACACAAATTAGAACTTTATATAGTTATTTCATAATATAATTAAAGTTATTTGCGACATGGCTCCGCAGACTTCCTTCTAGTATTATCGCCAAATCGTGTGATACTACTAAGCATATAATCACCAAAATAAAATTTTACTTTGTCCAATATAAATGATGATTTCAATACTTTAAGTAATAAAGTTAAAAATTTTACGATATTTAGAAATAAAATACATTACTAACTAATTTTGAAGATAGGTCACAAACTTTTACACTATAGTTATAAAAAGCACCTGCATTTTGGAATATTATGAGCCTTGCACCACAGTGTTTATTACATACTACATAATTATGAATAGAGCCTATTATCACAATGCATTATGCATGAATGATTATTCAATACGTCAGCCTAGTTCCGAGAGTTTTTAGGGCTCACCGAAACGGAAGAGTACCGAAAAATCATCACATATGGTGTGAACAAATCTTGAAATTGGTTGTTTGAAGAGATATGAGATCCCTTAAAGACAGCGAAGTTAATTGAATTCTAAATTTTAAATTAAAAAATATTTGTGGGTGGTTAGAGAACTAAAGGCTACTGAAGAAAAGCTAAGTTTCATTGAATTCTTAATTTGAAATTGAAATTTTTTTTTCAACTGATGGTCATTCTAGGAGAATATTTTTTATACAAAAGTTTGCATGTTGACGATAATTAAAGTGTTTTTCATTATCTAATATTCATTTGCTTGCTTAGCTTTTTGCCTTAAAAGTTTAGTAATTTTTAAGTGTAGTTTGAATTTTTATTAAATTATATTAAACGAACGTCTTCCCCTTTTCGTAGCATTCAAGAGGTTTTTTTTGTCTTAATATTTAAAGAGCATCCAGATATCCGAAATTTGTGCTAGAGACGTGCCAGGGGAAGGTTTAATCGAAGTTCGGAATAGTACATGACCTAACAGCTAATATGCTGATCTGAGATTTGTGAAAAACAACATGGTTCTAGTGCTTCCTATTTTGGAATACTGGCTCTCTCCGTATCTTAAATAACGTTAAAACATTCGTTTCGAGAAAAGTCTAAAAAAAATGAAGATTAGTGTTTGTTAAGGGTATCTTTATTTTCATAAAACATTTCCCTTCAACTTGAAATTTTCTTAGTAATAAAGAAAAATTTCACTTTTTATCGGTCCTTTTAAATAGTTCCCTATTAGTTTATTATTTTATGCCAAGAAGTAAAATCGTTTGTTTAAATAAATTGTTATTTAGGAAAGATACAAGACATCGCAAAATTTGTATTAGAGACATGCCAGGTAAAGGTTTAATTGGATTTCGGGATACATGGCCTAACAGCTAGTACTCTGGTCTTTGATTTGTAAAAAACAACATGGTTCTAGTGCTGATTATTTTGGGATTCTTGTTATCTCCATACCAGAATGAAAATAAAGATAGTAGTTTTGAGAAAAGTTTTAGAAATGTACTAAATTAAATTTTTAGAGAATATATGACCATATTTATTCGTATATCTTTCTCCTTAATTTTTTATTTATAAATTGAATAATCATTTTTTTCAATTTGTTGATTTAATTAGAAAACTTCATACATGAAATTTTTTATTTTTCCTGCAGCAATATCACCTTTAAGGCAGCACCTGGCGAGCGAATTCCTGAAATCACACAAAAGTAGTGGATGTTTAAAATAGCATTTTGGAATGAAGATGTAGAGAGTGGGTCTTTAAAAAACTATAGTTTACCGAAAAAAAGCTAAGTTTCTTTGAATTCTTAGTTTTTAAATTGAAAAAAGTTATTATTTTATTAACTGATGGTCATTCCAGGAGAATATTTTTTATACAAAAATTTACGTGGCGAATATAATTGTTTTATTTCAATTAATATTGCATTTTCAATAATAATCATTATTATTTAATAACCATTTCTATAATAGCCATTAATCTATTATATATAACTAGGAGGCTTTCGCCTCCTGCTCGCTGGCGCTCACCAACCCCCGGAACTGCCTTCACAGTTCATTTCGGATTGCTTCGCAATCCAATGCTCGCTTTGCTCGCTCATTGGATACGTTCTTAGCGTCTAGTTTTTGTACATTTTTTTGAATACTGAAGTTCCGAAAACTTTTCACTTTAGAAAATTTTAAACCTCTACATTTCAATATTAGTTTGAAATTGCAAACAGTTCACATGTTTTTCTTAATCAAACTATTCTAAATTTCAGTTGTTGAGAAAAGTAACTGTTGTAAGTTTTGTTTTAAAGTCTTTCCCACCAGAGGGCTAAAGCCATGTGTTGTAAAACAATATGAAATAGTAGTCTGCCACTGAACGCCGGATGTAAAGCATCGGCTTTGATGAAGATAATTTTGTATTTTTAATTCTCTGAAGGGCGCCACCTTAATAATATGGAATTTGCAAAATAAATGTATATATTTTTGATTGTTGATGAAGCCCATCATTTTGTGTTTTCATTAGTGTTCAGAAGCAGAACAACTATAAGTTTTTTATTTTATCACAAAAAAATAAAATGTATAAAAAAGAAAGAAAAGAGTAAGAAAATGAGTATAGTCATAGAAAAAGTTAAAATTATAATATAGTATTTGTCAGTTAAAATAAAATTTTTTGTTTAAGTCATTGCTAACAATTCAAATTTCTCCGAGACAATTTTAAAGTATAAATTAAGGTAGTATTGTTAAGTTGAAACACAATATTTTTAGTTTTGATGTCAACAATACAATTCAATTTTTCACAAAAACGATTGCTTCCATTGTTAAGTTCAATGTCAACAATTCAAGTTTTTCTGACGCAACTCTTAACCTGTAAATATTATTTTTTATGTACACATTTCTAAATGTCAGTATTCAACCACAAAACAACTTAAAGTCCTCAAATTTAGCATGAAGTTGTAAAATGTAATAAAAGAGGGTCATAGCAATAATGAAAGTAGAAGTAAAGAATACTGTAAAATTAAAACAATATTTTTAATCAATGAGCCAAGTTCTTCAAGAAGCAGTTGTAGAAGTAGGTTGTTTATTTAAAACTTTTTATAGAATTTCTTTAAGAACACAATTGTTAATTTGGGCATTTGGCGATACAACACTTTTAGAATTGAAGGATTTGTTACGTCAAGCGCTCAGGTATCATAATTTTGATCCAGTTGCGCTTCTATGTCATTTTGATTTATGTTGCTTAGTTAACTTTCAAAAAATTCTATGGCTGGCAACAGCATTTTTATTTTTTAAGTTGTTTATTTTTATTTCTTTCAGAATCCGTTATTCTTTTAGCGAAATGTTTTTTAACCTAATAGAATTCTTTGCCGACTGTTTTCTCTATGAATGCAGAAAATAAAGTAAATATTTAACTGTTGGGAAAAGAATCTTATTTAGTTGTACAAAGTACTTCAGCCAAAATTTGGGAGCCACGTAGGAGAATTATATATATTAGATCAGAAACACATCATTAAAAGGCAGAATGCTTTGGTGTTTTCATAACAAAGCAAACGATGCCACCGGCGGAAAAGAAATGCAGCCAAAATTTGGGAGCCACGTAAGAGAATTATATATAATAGATTAGAATTAGATAAATTTTGGATAAAGTACTTTGTACAACTAAATAAGATTCTTTTCACAACACTTAAATATTTACTTTATTTTCTTCATTTATAAAGAAAACAGTCGGCAAAGAATTCTGTTAGGTTAAAAAAACATTTCGCTAAAAAAATAACGAATTCTAAAAGAAATAAAAATAAACAACTTATAAAATAAAAATGCTGATGCCAGCCATAGAATTTTTTGAAAGTTAACTTAGCAACATAAATCAAAATGACTTAGAAGCGCAACTAGATCAAAATTATGATACCTGAGCGCTTGACGTAACAAATCCATCAATTCTATAAGTGTTGTATCGCCAAATGCCCAAAATAACAATTGAGTTTTTAAAGAAATTCTATAGACAGTTTTAAATAAACAACCTACTTCTACAACTGCTTCTTGAAGAACTTGGCTCATTGATTAAAAATATTGTTTTAATTTTACAGTACTAACTTTACTTCTACTTTCATTATTGTTATGACCCTCTTTCAATACATTTTACAACTTCATGCTAAATTTGAGGACTTTAAGCTGTTTAGTGGTTGAATACTGACATTTAGAAATGTGTACATAAAAAAATAATATTTAGAGGTTAAGAGTTGCCACAGAAAAATTTGAATTGTTGAAATTGAATTTAAGAATGGAAACAATCGTTTTTGTGAAAAATTGAACTGTATTGCTGACATCAAAACTAAAAATATTGTGTTTCAACTTAACAATACTACCTTAATTTATACTTTAGAATTGCCTCGGAGAAATTTGAATTGTTAGCAATGACTTAAGCAAAAAGTTTTATTTTAACTGACAAATACTATATTATAATTTTAACTTTTTCTATGACTATACTCCTTTTCTTACTCTTTTCTTTGCTTTTTGCATTTATATTTTTGTGATAAAATAAAAAACTTATAGTTGTTCTGCTTCTGAACACAGATGAAAACACAAAATGATGGGCTTTATCAACAATCAAAAATATATACATTTATTTTACAAATTCCATATTATTAGGGTGGCGCCCTTCAGAGAATTAAAAATACATCTTCATCAAAGCCGATGCTTTACATCCGGCGTTCAGTGGCAGACTACTATTTCATATTTTTTTACAACACATTGTTTTAGTCCTCTGTTGGGAAAGACTTTAAAACAAGATAATCACGTGATTTCTTAATCACGTGAATAGTGTGATTAAGAAAAATATGTGAACTGTTTGCAATTTCAAATTAATATTGAAATGCACAGGTTTAGAATTGTCTACAGTGAGAAGTTTTCGGAACTTCAGTATTCAAAAAAGTATACAAAAGGTAGACGCTAAGAATGTATCCAATGAGCGAGCAAAGCGAGCATTGGATTGCGAAGCAATGCGAATTGAACTGCGAAAGCTGTTCCGGGGGTTGGCGAGCGCCAGCGAGCAGGGGGCGAAGCCTCCTAGTATATCAATAATAACCATTTACGAAATTGGTTGAGCGCCATTGGTGTCGAAAACTGTATGACAATTTTTTACTTTTTCACGAATTCGCATTATTTTCCTATTAAATTATCCATCAAGTAAAGAGCTTATTTTTTTATTTCAAATAGCTCTTACTTTCAGAAGAAATCAAACATCATTAACGTCAATAATTATATGGTAACGTTTATTGTTTCCTGAAACAAATTAATACTATTTTTCCATTAATTTTATTATCCAGTGTATATTTCAATTACCATTGATTTTAAATGATTTAGTTTTATAGAAACAATTTTTAGAATCGTAGCTATAAACAAAGCTAACTCATAAATAGCTTCAGAGGCACTAATTTAGCAACCTTGTCTATCTCTACTACCACGTTGATCATTAACTTTATCTTTTACACAACGAATAAAAAATAAAGTGCAATAAATCTCTTAGAGCTATAAGCTACCAATCTTCACTGAAGTTACATTAAAAAATATTTATAAGTAGTTTAATTTTAATTAGTGACAATTTCTAAGCCAATGAAAAATTATCTATTTCTTAAACGTCTCTTTCAAACGATCTCATTGAAATTTTTGAATAATTTTTTACCATCGAAATCGAAAACTACACCTTTAATCCATGGTCCTAATTTCAGGACGTAATCTAAAATTGTTCTAGAATTACAAAAGTCACACAAATAAACTCCTTATTTTTATTAAAGATACTTAACTAGTCTATGCCAATTTTTTAAAGCTTTAAATTTGAATTTCAAAAGTTTAGTTTTTTTAATTTAAAAAAAAACTCTTGCTAAAACATTCTGGATAATAAGCATAATATCCTATATTTATCCTTGTTACCAGCCACATAGTACATGCTTATAAGTACACTATTTTAGGATCTAATTTTATGAAGCTATCAAACTATATGATGAGGTCATAAAGCTGGTATTCTCTAATGGCCTATGACGCTTTGCGAAATCCTTTCTCTGCAATAAATATCATATGTAATAAACCTCATGACTTATATATAGTGATGTCGTCCAATATCTTCTATGCTAAAGATAAAAACTTCCAAACATTAGAACTATATTCTTTTTATTACAATTCAGCTATATCCTCTTATTGCTAAAGAGTTCACAGGGATGGTATTTTTCAAAAATTCCTTACAGGGAAAGAGTTAAGTTAAAAAAAGAAAGGAAAATTTTGTAGCAAATTCGTGTGACACGACAAAAATGCTCTCTTCTGGAGTTTCTAGTCTTAGTTCAAAAGGTTTTCGATAGAGGGTGGTGCAGACAGTAAAAGGGATATTTTAAAGAAAAATAATTGAAAATCACGACAACGTTTGAAGTATACCAATTAATGAATACTATTCCATAGCTGCATTTTTAAAATACTAACCATCAATCAAAATATGAAACGTAATTACTTAAATGTGATTTAATATTTTTTTCTTCGCTTTATTATCTGTAAGATCATTTAAAGAAAACTTTTGAACTAAAACTAGGATTACTGGAAACAAAAAAGTATGTTCTCTAACGTGAATTTTTTGCAAGTTTATTTCTTTTAAACTCAACTATTTTTCTGCTAAAAATTTTTGAAAACTATTAGACATGTAAACTGAAATTTAAGATCTTATCTGTTTCCATTATCTTAAAAATTTTGATTCAATCTTCGTAGAGATAATGTTAATGCAAGTTAAAACATAATTAAGTAAAAAAAAAGTAATTATTAAACGATTGAAAAACGCTACAGAGAGGAAAAAATATTAACATAATAAAATTGCCGTACTGTATGGTAATGACATTTATGGCAAAAAATACAACGATTCTGGTAATGCCCTTAAAGCTGATGTAAAGCTTAAAGCATATTTTGCCCTTAAAGCATTGAGTTTATTTTTAATGGAATATCTGGTTTTTAAAATTTTTGTTCTTATTACGGCATATTTAGTACAAAATAAAATATTGGGAAGTATTTTTAACCAAATAAATGATTGTTCTAATGTATCACGACGAAATTAACAAATTTTATCACATAAACCAAATTTTATCACATATTATAAAACTGCCCTTTATTGTTAGTTTTACCTAAATTATTACCAAAGCACTTCGATAAAAATTACCAAGCTTAAATTTTACCATATTTTGGTTGTTTTTAGAATACCTTTTTTCTTAATTGAAGGGATTGATTTAAATTGAGTGTAAAAGAAGTTTGCCTAACCTTTCATGGTATTAAGAAATAAAGTTTTTTTTTACAATAACTCTTTTTGTTCGAAAAACATTCGAACTAGATTCTCTATTTATAAGTTTATAATTTCAAACATCATGTTTTTATCTTTCATGAAGAAAGCTATCATAACTTCTACAAAGAAAGGGTCAGACAGTAAAAAAAATTTATGAAATAATATGTTAAATAAATGCCTTTATTTTAATTAAATTATTACATAACATGGAGTTTTGAGAGAAAGTGCTAAGAATTTTATTTTCATTGCAAAAAAGTTAATTTAGTTATGAATTTTACATGTGATTTGAATCTACAATAAATAAATCATGCACTGCAATAGTATGAACACACACCAGCATCCTATTAAGGGCATTTATTTGAAATAATGGCCTTGACAAAAAGACAGAACTCCAATAAACTAAAATCGATAAAATGGGATATCCCTGACTCGATTAGCCAGTTTTTGCTTGTATTTTATTCTAATGTAAGTTTCAGATCAAAATGATTATTAATACTGACATAAATAATATAAATAACTAATAAATAATAATATAAATAACTAATAGAAATATAAATAACTGATAAATAATATAATATAAATAACAGCACAAATGAAGCTACTTAAACGTGCTGAAACACGAAATCAAAATAGGGAAACACAGAGACACAGAAACAAAATACGAAAAAGTGAAAAATAAATATAAAAGTTTAGGTTATTCAGTAGAGATAAGGGGGAGATTAAGATTGAACAAAATAAACGGATGAAGAAATCTGATAAAACTGTGGTAGGTGTAGGTCGACACAGATCAAGTTCAGAGTCAATTTTAAGTAGTTTAGAAGGCAAACTGTATGTTTTCAATTGTTTTTATTTTTAGAAAAAATTACAGACAATTTTATTAATTAATATAGCAAAAAAAGGAGGCACAAATGAACGATTACTTGCACTCCACCATGAAAAACCACAAATTTATTCTTAACAAGTTCTAAAATTATTCATAAATTTTATCAGAAGATAATTGAAAATAACTGTAAACAATATCTAAATTAACATCATTTGCTGACACTAAGTGACACTTTCTCAGGCCCAAACAAGCAGTAACCCGCGCAAATATGTCTGTTGAAATGATCTCATATGCTGCAAAAAAGCAATATTTTATTTTTGGAAGAATCAGAAGTTGCCATTTATTGAAGAACTTTCTAACTAATTTTGAAAATTGTTGAAATTAAATTGTCTAATTTCCTACGTAGAATGCAGAAAAGCTTACATTTTAAAGCCTTCTACTTTTTAATTAAATTTTCAAATTATCGGTCATTTTTGGTGAATTGTATTTTTCTCTAATAGATTTTTCAAAATTATCTGTCATTTTGGCACACCTTCTAAGAACGGCGAACTTAAATGATTTCAATTTTGAAATTTTTTCTATTAGATGTTTAGAAAAAATTGAGATACTAATGAAATATATTCCAGCGTACTTTAAAATTGCCTTTCGAATGATAAATACTAACGCCTTGTGCCATTATTAAAGCTAAGGTTTCATCCTCGAAAGATAATATTCGAAATATTCCAGTGGCAGAAATAGAGCAAGTTACATAAAATCTGATTCTACCATCTCTATCTAGATCGAAATCCCTTTGCTTTAGCATAAATATAGATCTAGATAAATATGTGTATAATCGGGGCCTCGAAGGATTACTTCTACTGCAGATTCGCTGCTATCAGCGAATTTTGTCCACCAAACGATAATTGAAGATCAGGCTGAATCGAATAAAATTTGTGATATCACCGCCCACTATTCGATTCTGGGGAATGGCCGATATGATTCGATTCTGGGGAATGGCCAAAGTTTGGAAATCATTTGATCGGAGAACATTGGTGTTTTAATTATATTAATAAACAGAACTTAAACTCCGATTTTGATTCCATTCGATAAAGCATTGTTTCTATTGCTGACTATGAAGTAAGGCAGGTTACTCTTAATTTATTATAAATGAGTAATATGGCGTATAAACGCATGAATTATTTTAAAACAAACAACGAATGCGTATTTGTTTACAATGTATCGAAGTGAGATTTATCAGATCTAACTTAATCAGATTGTACGTTGTTGCGCAAGTCACTAGCATATCCTAATTATGCATCTGTTGTTATTTCCAAACAGAAAGCTTTTCGGAAATGATTCTCTCATACAAATAAATCCGATTTGATTGCATTATTTAGTTTGAAACAGCTTTGCTGCTATTTTAAATCAGCATATTTTGATAATACCGGATGTTTGAGTAAAACTTGAAATAAATTTAATATCTAGTAAGAGAATTGATTGATTTCTGTGTATTGGTGCTAATATTTGAAAGATTGAATTCAAATAGAGAGAGTTAAATATTACGAAGACCTTTTGATAGTAAAATGTTTACATTTTTATTCTAAAGCTATCTTCAAAATATTTATTAACCTCTGATAATATTATTTACATGATGAAGTTTTAACGCATTTACTGAATTAGGAGTAGTTAAATGTAGTTAAATTAATGAAATTTAACAGAAAATTTTTAAACAATGAAGAAAAATCGTAAAATAGAATTTGAAATAAACATGTTTTCATTTTGTTTATTTTAATTTCGTTCCCTTTTCCAGTTTTTAAGCTATTTAGCTTTTTTGATTCTGCCCCATTCCATATTTCATTTCATTTAATCACATCAGATTTCATTTTATATACTCGTATCATTTTCAAATATTTTGTACAAGTAAAAAAAATAAAAGGAAATTCATGTTTTGGAGTTATAAAACCAAGTATCACTTCTTGACTAGACACGTTATTTTACGGATGTGTTTAGCATTGTTCGACAAATTGGATAGTTTTAATGGTAGTAGTTTCAATATTATGATGTAAAACCATAAAATGATACAAGATGCTATTGTACAAACAACATCCTTCGTTTAATTTTGGAAAATGATGCTAGACAAATTAATTGAACGACATAAAAAAATGAAGATTTTGAATTTTCAACTAAATGTGACCTTAAAATTAACTTTTCGACACAACGAATGCTGGAAAACAAGAGATATTCAGTAAAATTGTAGAAAAATTTTATAAATTCAGAATAGTTAAGGACGTATTTTTAAAAAAATAATTGATGATTACAAGGTTATATAAAGAAATAATACTATAACCATGGTCTTGGTTTGGATTTGATGGTGTCCTTACACTTTTCAACTACAATAATCAAGAGTAATAGTAAACAGTGCGCATGCGTTGCTATGGCGACAACAGCTGTTTGATAATTTTTTTAGAATTGGGTATAATATAAAAAAAACACAACTACTTCCACTTAGTAGGAATAACATTTACCATGACGCAATGCTAAATTCTATGCCACTATCCACATAAATGCCACTATCCACATAAATCAATTATTAATCAAAAATCGAATATCAATTACTTTTCTTTATAATGCAATAAAATATGGCGAGCAACTATTTAAACGATCAAACACTTCGTTTGTTTATTTGTGGCTTGAAGTTAGGCTCGCAGAAAATGCCATTCATGGGTTAAATTTAGTAGGAATAACACAACCTGTGACGTAGGCTATAGTTATACCCAATTCTCTTTTTCACTTTTAATTTTGTTACGCATTAAGTTGATGAGTTTATTTTTCTATGTTCTTTTTATTATTAACTTTTAATTACTGTCTTAAGAAGATTTTAATATAAATATGAGTACTGAAGAAGGAAAAGTATTTTGTGACGTCTTGAAAAATGTATATAGCCAGGATTTGAAAACCAATCCGACGACAAGCATCAATTGAACGTGACAAAGCGATTGTAAAGCGATCGTAAGCGATCAAAGTATTCGTAACAAAGCGATCACGTATTTTCCCTTTTGATTTTTTTTAGTTTTATTTGCTTGAGAAAACAAGTGAGTAACAAAACAAATATCAAATGCAGCAGCTGATAATACGTATTAAAATATGTTTTAAGTTTTAAACTAATCTAAATAACTGTTTACAAAAATTGTATTATGGCAAGTAGATCTGAAAACTTAAACTCACAATTGCACAAGGGCACAAAAATTGATCGCTTACACGTCACATAGTGCTATGTAACAAAACTTAATGGGACGGGATAGCCTGGTCGGTAGGGCGCTGGGACCATGTCCGAGAGTTCGTGGGTTCGAACCCCGTTGGCCGAAGACTCCCCGTGTAGTAAAGTGACTGATGCACGTTAAATCTGTCTAGTCGCAAAAGTCCTCCATGTTCCCATGACAAATCAATACCTCTGGGAGTACTGGATTGGAGATCGATCGTTCCCTGATTCAGGTCAAAATTACGATCTGTGGATGAAAGAATAGATGTATGAATGTGTCCGCCCTATAAACGGGTCCGACGTATGGTGTGGCAGAAAATAGATGGCGCCACTGGAAAACAAGAACAATCGCACCCCCTCTGCCTAAACAGACATACGTCAACAACAAAACTTAATGGTTTGGAGGTGATAAAATTTGAAAAAAGCTTTAATCTTAAACATACTGATATTTAGAAAGAAAAGTTAGTAGTTGCCTCGTAAATATAGTAAATATGCGTTATATATATATATATATATATATTTTTTGCGAATAATTGATAGAGTTACCTAAATTGTTTTTTAAAACTGAAGTTTGGAATTGAAAAGAAAATTCAAATCTATATTATAAAAAACGTGAGTTATTTTTCTCCTAATAGAAGAATAGAATCTAGTTGAAATATATTTAGGAGTTAAAAAATATTTCTAAAATAGTATCTATATTTTTCTTTAAAAACAGATAACAAACGAAAATCGAAAAAAAGGCAACTGGGGAAATGGCTGACACATTGCTCTGTATCAAATTCGAGCACCCCTTAAGCCAAACTCACTTCCTATTTTTACCATTTACACAGAGTAATCCTAGTTGACTGTGTTCCAAAATAAAAATGGCATAACTTGCTCTCAATGGCTTACCTATTACTAAAAAATGACAGATGAGAACTATGAAGAAAAATCGATTTTTCTTTTCGAATATAAAATTTCGAGCCAATTTCACTGTTATAAATTGAAGCCATTCTTTTTCATTTACGAAGTTTCAAAATTTCGTATTAAGTGTTCTTTTTTCCCCCTTTTTCTTTCTATTTGAACCTGGAAGAGAATATTTGTATGTGATAGAATAGTCTGGTTGATAAATTTCATTATTCAAGTGACTCAATTTCTCAGTTGCGTTTTCAGTTATTATATTTCATATACTTTTCCATTTAAGATAATTTTTCATATCTTCCTATGAATAGGGTCTACACCAGCTTCATTTACTAAATTGAGTAAACTTCGGATTCAATTTTATTTTTCATATTACATTTTTATTAGTTTATATCAATCATCAAGTTATAATAGAGCAAAATTCTTAATGGTTCTTCACTTGCGGCAAATCAAATCATGAAAAAAATAACTCATATTTCTTCTATTTTTAGATTTCTTTAAATATTAAATTTTTCTTAGAAAACCTGTTGTAAAGAGCTTACAAATATTATTTTTTAAATTTGTACTCAACACGCATATATTGATCTATCAAATATTAATCACGTGTTTACAATTTATATAAGTGCTGTTTCAAAGAATAAATCAGGCAAAACTTAAAGGGAGTTAATTGAGAAACAGTTTACATTTTCAAAAGCATTGCATCAACCATTTTCTTAGAGATATTGTTAAAATTATTGATATTTTCGTAATAGATAAATGAGATAAAAGTGTGATTATTTGTTCAAAGAATTGTTGTTAAATTTCTTTGTTGTATTTGTTAGTATATTTACGATGATGTGCGTAAATATTGTGTATACATTTATTTAAAAAATTGCTAGGTTTCAAAAAATATATTTGTTAATATAGATTGTAATATATATTCTTAAGAGTATATTTATAGTCTATTACATATGATTTGTTTCAAAGTCGGATTTGAATGATATTGGAGATTATGTCAAGCGAAACAATGACAGAAAGTTGTTATTTGATATTCAAAATAGACTAATTAAAAAAAATGTGAGTAACAATAGATGCAACTGTTGTAAAACTTTAATTGTTTTGAATATTATAATTTTCCTTAATTAATAAAGATAGTTTTGCTCTATAATGAACATATTTCAATCATACACATTTAGTTTTATGTTAATTTCGATACCTGTACTTCTAAGATTAGTAAAATATGTAGTTTGTGTTTATAACTAATAAAAAAAGATTTGTTCTGTCTTAAGAAATATTCATGTATTTTTTTTTAATGTTTCTAGACCTAAATTATTTTATTCTTCACTTGATATAAAACAGATTTGATATTTAAAAAAAAAAAACTCTTTAATTTTACTAAAATTGCACAAAGAAAAATGTGTGGTTCAAACTACCAGAATATGGTAGAATTCACCATGTTTCTGGCTCTTTGGAAACACCAAAAAACTCAGTAATTTTTACCGAAGAGCTTTGCTAATAATTTTGGTCAACTGAACAATGAATTAAGGTTTTATAATGTGGGATAAAATTTGATAAGTGTGGTAAAATTTCGTTCTTTTATCACGATGGATTAGACCATTTTCAATTTAATAACTTTGTTAAACAAAATTTTCACTAAACCGTTATAATACCACAGAATAAAATACTACAATGAGGGTTTAAATGCCATATATTGTGGTTCATTACCCAGAATTATAGGTCTTTTCACCAGAAATGGCATTGTCATACAGTATGGTTACATTACCAGAATTATTTTCTCCGTATGGTGAAGATTCATCCATAATGTACTAATATAAAGGCTAAGCAGTTAACATTGCGAATCTTTCAAATCACGTAGATCAATAGACTATTTTCCGTAATATTGAGTTTGCAATCAGTCCAAGAAACAATAGCGCACGTTTGGTTACCATAAAATTTAAGTAGATCCAGATTGCTTAGTAAAATTAAAACACTGCGACAACAGTGTTCTGACAGAAGTTCTAACAGAGAGATTCTAAAGGATAAAACTAAAGGTTAAAAGCTACAGTGTGATTGACATTCCGCGTCAAACATCTTTACATTCCGGAGAAGCTGGCACCCATCAATCTGAAGAGGGGCGGATTCGTACCATCACCAAGGATCGAGCCTTGATCCCATACAGCAGTAGATCAATGATTTTAACGATGTTCCATTGCGCAGCCAGTTATTAAAGTAATATTTATTAACAAAAACAGCATATCACTAAAAAAAATCACCAATGGCATTGCAAATCTAAATTTAAAATTATTCTGTTTTGAATTTTAGTTCTTATTCAAATCTAAAGCAAAAAGGGCATTTTATATTTTTAATAATTTTCTCATCAAATTTGATATAAAATCCTTAATTATTTGATTAATATGAGGCTTATCTTTTACATCTGCAAGATTGTATTTACTTCTTTAACGAAATTGCGCAAGTGCTGTGACCAGCATACATATATCTGATCAAGCTGATTGGTGTATATAAACAAGACTTAGAATCCCTATTTCCGTCTCACATGTTGGCGTCACGTGACAGGGTAGAGTTGAGTCGAAAATGGCATGGGAGGAGTAAAAGACAAGATCCAGAACAATGGATAATTGGGGGATGCGGATAAATCCAATAAATGGAAAACGCCGCGGCTTTTATTTTTATTTTCTCATGTCCATTTAGTGATGGAATTTTCCCGCCACGTTACCATCGCAACGCCAGCCACACATTAATACGTAATCGACTGTGGTCGCCCACACAAAAAGACAAAAAGAGAATTGAAGTAGGAGATGCCGGGAATAATCCTGGAAAAACCCCCATCACCCTCAGAACCCTTCCACTCCTCATGCCATTTCCAAACGCAATGAATATAATAGACACGCTGGAATTATATCCTTTTCTTTATTCCTAAAGCAAATAAATTCTCTCCTTAAAATTTGGCTCCCTATCGCCAAGTTTCGCGCTGTTTTGGAGAGATTAATCCGTAAGTATCAGTTTCTGAAGGAACGGCAATATTTAGAGATGGGAGTAAGAAAATATACCACAGTTAAAGAGACCCCACTAAATCTGCTAAGAGGCTTAAATAGTTTTCATATAATCGCCAAAGGTGCCGGATAATTCAGAGGACAGGAGATTATTCGACACTGTAGGTGATAGAGACGAACATTCTGGATGAAGTAGATAGTTTGAAGGATGCCTTTAAAGTGAACTGTTAAATGAACTTCAAGTTTGATGAAAAGAATAAGTTTAATAGTTAATTTAATGAATCAACTTAAAGTCAAATGAATATTTTGCGTTAAATTAGAATATTATTAAACAAGATAACACTGGAGAACACATTGTTTGTTGCATTTATACAAATACTTGATCTTGCTTAACATGGGTTTATGACTTCAAATTTTAAATCAGTTTTGCTCTTAAAGCTATAAATTTTTTTAATGAAATTTTTTGTCGAAATGTACAAGTTTAAAAAATATGTATCAAAGGGTTGTGTAAATGTTGCAATATACTTCCAGAGGAGTTAGGGCACTTCCCCTTCCATAGGAACCCATGCGGAGAAATATCATTGTACGCGGCTAGGGGTGCTTCCTTATTATGCCTATTCAAATGCACTTAAAGAAACAGCTCATAATAGGCAAGTGCCTCTAGCAGCGATTCTTCGCAATTTTAATACTCTCGGAGCTTGTCGTAACTTTTATGAGACCCCCTGTTATATACATCGTTCGTTTTTAAACTTGCACATTTCGACAAAAAAAATTGACTAAATGTCCTTTTTAGAAGGAAAAAAACTGTAGCTTGAACTGTAGCTAAGAAATATAATGCAATTAATAAAAATCCCCAGTGTAATCTATGTAAACATACTTATAATGTTACTTTTAGAATATAGATCATGTTTCAATATTGCATATTATTTACAGTCTTTTACCCGATATGAATTCCATCGAACATTTATGGGAGATAATCGGGAGATCAGTATGTGCACGAAATCCTGTTCTTGCAACACTTTTGCAATTATGAACATCTATGCAGACTGCATGTCTGAATATTCTTGCTAGATGCTTCCAACTTCTTGCCATGTTGCTCTAATTCGTAGAGTTAGAGGAGGTCCGACATGATATTAAGAGGTATCCTGTGACTTTTGTCACATCTGTGTGCTTTAACGGAGGGTTGGCAAATCTCCCTCTCTACAAAATATTAACTTACTTTTGGTTGAATTTTGACTTATGCGGAAGTTAGACTTTGGGGTTTTGTTTTTAAGAGAATTATGGATTTTAAAGCGAATGAAAAGATAACCGGAGTTTATATAAAATTATTTAAAATCGAAAGTTAACAGGGCAACATAATAGAAAAATCTTAATGATAGTAAATTTGTCTCTTTTAACTACTCAAATCAATCTCTTGGTAATTTATTTGAAAAAAACTAATAAATAAATAAATGAAAAAATAAATTTATTTAGCTTACTGAGGAACTAACTAACTAATTGACTAAGTAACTAGCTAACTAAGTAAATAAATAAATAAATAAATTTAATTTGATAAACTCATTTACAGATCCGATATGTTATTTTCAGTTTTAAAAAGCTAATGATTACTAGTATTTTATTCAGTTTCAGTTTTTTTACACTTAACGTAGTAAATTATCTCACAACAGTTTTTTTTTTTACACTTAACTTAGTAAATTATCTCACAACAATAACCATGATGGAAAACAGCAATCAAATTCATGCAGAGTTCCCCAATGTGAATGTATTACTGTTGTTTCACACTTTAATCCCAAGAAAAATAATCCCATTTCCTCTAAATTAACGTTATAAGCTCTAGTAGCTAACTCACGAAGAGGGAGAGAAACTCGCCTTAGACATATTTAGAATATCATTCAACGCCCAGCTAGGAACTTGTGTAACGGCTTTCCGGCTTCTGGCAGGTCGGATATAAAGCTACTAACTACTCACCATTCCTCCAGGCTTGGTAGTGTCTGTACCAGCTTAAGATATTGCGAGAGCGCTATTTGCACCTACTTTAAATACCCCCTTGAATATTATAATCCCTACCAAAATTCATAACCCTGCTTTCAAGATGTATTGGGTAAATCTCTCAGTTAAACTTGATGGTCTGTTTACCAAAGTTGTAAATTTTAGAGGAGTAGTGAGTTAAGTTTGTTGGCAAAGGTAGGTAGGAAAAGAGAGATAGTTTTCATGTATCGTTTAAATAAAAGATTGTAATGCTTCTGAACTTAAATGACATGCGATTTCAGTTTCTGTAATAGTGTTTATTACATTTTTAGTGTTGTGAAAGTAAAGGGGTATTATAATTATGGAAAGTTATGAAATAATTAAAAAATGTGGGTAGGGAAAGAAAGATACATCTGATTTTATTCAGGTGGTCAAATGCAAATTTTGTTTTGGTAGTGAGATAGAACATTATGAATATTTGCATTTAAAACAAACTGTACCAACAAAACAAGGACAATTCGATTCGTTCGATACTATTTCTACATAACAATCTACAGATCATAGTAAAAAGAAAGTATTAAATGAATTTTATTAAATACAAATTTTAAAAAATTGTTGATTAATTTGATTGCTGATTAATTGTTGATAAATTTTGTTGATTTTGTATTTTCATTCTTGGATAAAAAATGTGTTATTCATTCATTAATGTGCTATTGACTCATTAAAGTATCAATTCGTAAAGTATAATTACTCTTTACAATATTCCTATTGGCCTAGTATTAAATATTTTTTATCAACTCTTTCTATTCTCAATGGTTATCAATTTAACTTCATTTCCTTCAATCTCAATTTTCTTAAAATATTTTGGACTCTTGGAATTATATAGTCTAATACTGTTGTTTTAAAACACTATCTAAATTGTGCTTACATTAAAGAGGGAACAAAACAATGCAAAATGCACAATACATTTAAATTAGTTATTTTATTTATTTAATTTTCAAATAAATTCTTTAAAAACATTTTTAGATAAACAGACAAAACTATAAAATAAAACTAATGCAATTTTTTTCGTTTAATCTCAAACGTAATTACACTAAACCATAGTTTAAAAAAAGATAAGGAAAGAGATTAAAAGATTTCAAAAATTGAAATTTTTGCTTCATTAAGTGCCCGAAAGTAAATTATTGTGATATTCAAACGCATTTCTTAAAACACTCTTTACATAAAAGGATAAAACAAAGCAAAACTATTACAATGCGATTTTGATCGATCAAAAACGAAATCTTACTATTCAGAATTTATTAAAGATTAAAGAAATAGTTGAAAATAATATTTTCAAACTTCAAAAATCTCACTTCAGTAAGTGCCCTAAAGTAAATTCCACTCATTTAATCTTCAAACACATTTCGTAAAACACCTCTTAGATAAAAAGGACAAAGCAATTGAAAAACAAAACGATTGCAATTCGTTTTCGCTCGATCTGAAACGAAATCATACTATGCATAACTTAATAAAGATTAAAGAAATAGTTCAAAATAATATTTTCAAACATCAGAAATCTCGCTTCAGTAAGTGCTCTAAAGTAAATTCCACTCATTTAATCTTCAAACACATTTCGTAAAACACCTCTTAGATAAAAAGGACAAAGCAATTGAAAAAACGATTGCAATTCGTTTTCGCTCGATCTGAAACGAAATCACACTATGCATAACTTAATAAAGATTAAAGAAATAGTTCAAAATAATATTTTCAAACATCAGAAATCTCGCTTCAGTAAGTGCTCTAAAGTAAAATCCACTCATTTAATCTTCAAACACCTCTTAGATAAAAAGGACAAAGCAATAAAAAAAAAACTATTGCAATTCGTTTTTGCTCGATCTAAAACGAAATCACACTATGCATAATTTAATAAAGATTAAAGAAATAGTTCAAAATATTATTTTCAAACATCAGAAATCGCGCTTCAGTAAGTGCTCTAAAGTAAATTCCACTCATTTAATCTTCAAACACATTTCTTAAAACACCTCTTAGATAAAAAGGACAAAGCAATAAAAAAAAAACTATTGCAATTCGTTTTTGCTCGATCTAAAACGAAATCAATAGAGAAAAGATTCTCGTGTCTGAAATGTGAATTTATCGGTCTATCTTGTAGAGTCATAATGCTGCATCTATTCAGTGATCCAGAAACTAGATCCATGACATAAAAAAACTGGTGCGTTTCCTTTACAAGACGTTTGATCTCTGTGAAACCTCTTGATCGATGTTTGTCGCGCGAATTCAATATTTCAGAGAGATGCAGTGCAGCTAGATGGATCTCTCCGTCTCCCTCCCTTCAACCTACCCCCCGTTATTTTCAAGCCAGTTTCGATTTCCTACAAAAAGGAAAATAGTGTAATGTTTTCTGAATTCTTGATATATATACTTTTCACGTTCTGAATCTAACGTTCCTCTTACAATGGCAGAAAATAAAATAGTTTTTACATGATTTGAATTCTGCACTATATTTAGGAAGATTTCCCATGACAATACGCTGTATCTTATTTACTTCATCTCGTATATACAATAAACTCTTATATATAACACTAACTTGTTTTTTCCAACTTGACCCTCTCAGTAAGAGTCAAAAGTCAAAATCTGATATGATTCTATGAAAAAGTTAAAATATGGTATTCAATCTCTTGATTCTCATTAAAATAATCAAATAAAACTATGCTTTAGTCAATATTTATTTATTTATTTTGTTTATTTATGTATTTTGTTTATTTATGTATTTTGTTTATTAAAAACTAACTGCTGCCGATGACCGGCAGATCTGTGGTAAACACGTTGACATTCGCTTCACAGCTTCACTTTCCCCAGTCCAAAAGTGGACTGATCGTAAGACGGAATCACAGAATGCAGGCATTACTGGATGTGGTCAGCGAGCGGGCAGGTGACCGCTTTGATTGTACTATTCTGCCGTTAATAGTTCGAATTGACTCGCATATCGTTGGGTTACCTAAGTGAGGGATAGAACTCAAAAAGTCCAAGAAAGCTGTATACGGAGGAAGTTTATTGGATAAATAATTTCCGAAAATTGAGAAAATTGTCTTTGAACATAACATTGGTGCAGATTTCTTATCAATTCAAAATTTTGACAAACAGACTATTCTTTTGATTGATATAAAAACAAGATTTTTTTTAATAAAGAAAAAACGATTTTTAGTAAGTTATTAAAAATATAAACCATGTCTTACATTTTCGATTTCTATATATATTTTGTTTTTCAAACTTCTCCCGCTTTAATTTCGGTTCTTTAAATAAGACTATTTCAACTTTTAGAAATAAGCAACTTTCCAAAACTTCCTACCGCATTTAGAAATTATTCTGACCATATATCACATCGAAAACTATTTCACTAAATATTAATAGTTCCAATGTCTATTAAATCTTACATTCCTTAGACATACCAGATTTTAACCCTCATCTGTTTCCCCAATCATATAACCACAGAATTTCTGTAAGTGAAGAGTTAGGGCGCAAACTACCCCTTAGCCAGTAATTGTGAGAGGGTTGCTGGAAGCAGGGATGTAAAAGAGGGAGGAAACGACGGCACAACCCATCGAGGAGAGATTAGAACTAATTAGAAATCGGTATCTGGCAGGGCTCTCATTACAGACTGCGGGAATCTCGGGCACTAAATGGAAATTGGAAACAGTACAATGTGTGGTACTACTCGTTGCGTCCAAAGGTATCCTCCCCATACCTTGACGGATCCATCGATAGTTGCTGCCGGAAGCGGAAGTCCATGGCAAAGCGAAAGGGGTAGAGATTAACTTTTAAAGGGGACTGAATCGAGGGGGGGGGGAGTCGTCGAGTCATTAAAATCGACCTGAGGGGATGGTTTATAGAAATGGCTTTTCCATCTTATGCTGAGTTAGGAAGAACGTTGGAATGGAATTTTCTGTGGCATAGAATTCCGGAACATAACGGATTTCAAAAGCGATATTTGAGTTGGGGTGTGGTTAAACCATTAGTATTTAACATCGAATAGAAAGGTTTAAAGTTGTTTGGTTTTTATATTGTAGCTTAGTGATTTATTGAATAGATTTCCTTTCGGACTTTTAATTATGTGCTTTTGCGTTGCATGACTAGTTAATTCGGGTTTTTTTTTCTATACCGAGGTAAAATGTATGATCAAAACTACCAGGACATAATTATAAATCTACTGTGTTTCTGATGCTATGGGAACTCTAAAAACTTGGTAATATTTACTTAAACGCATTGGTAATGATTTTGGCTAAATTAACAATAAAATAAGGTTTTATAATATTTGATAAAATTTGGTAAATATGTTGAAATTTATTAATTTATCATGATACCCTAGAGCATGTCATAAACAAAAAATTTTTTTTGTTAAATTTACTTTTCCGTTTTGTAATAGTTTTTTAGTTTCAATAAATGTGCGGAAATATGAGTTATCATTTTAAAGAACAGAACTTTTGGTAAACAGTATAACATGAACGGAGAAGTTACCAAATGAATGGTTTAAACACCATATTGTCTTTTTTTAATTTTTTTTTATTTTTATTTTACTAGAACTGTCTTTTTTTCTTTTTTAATCGGAAATGTCATTATCGTACAGTATATTAATTTTATCAAATTTTCTTCTCCGGTGGTAATGGAAATTTGCATTTCCATATTTTTTTTCATATTATCGATTTATGCATATTTTTTTACTATAATCTATCATGTTATCTATCGATAAATAACCATATCTATCGATATATGTGTAATCTGTCTATAAATGATTTTTTACCATAATTCATTTTATTCATAATCTATATTTTTATCTGTATCAGTGATTTCAAATTTAATTTGAATATGAAATTCAAAATGATCAACTTTCATACTGTAGAACTCCGCATTTACAAACAAATTTCTTTAGCACGTGAACATATTAATCAAAGAAAGAGTACAAATTACATATTTTGTAAAGATTTAATGTCAAGAAATAAATTTTCTTCATTCATTAATTTTTGTCCAGAAATTGTATTTGATGTGAGGCAGTTGGATTTGCAGGACTGGAGTAGCGTCTAGACTAATTCTGAATCCGCTCAGTGCATATTACTTTTAAGTTTAAAAGTTCAAGGTGAAATATCAATGTAATTTTTTTAAAGGCATATATTTTTCATAATTTTATTGTAATTAGGAAAACATTATTTTTTAACATTCTCGCATTTCCTTTTTTTACTTATATTTTACTTAAATGAGTTCAAAAAAATAACCGAAATATTAAATAATGGATTTACTGAGTAAAAATGGTCAATTTTTGGAACCTTTGTGACCATTACTCGAAACCCTAGGAACACCTTTTGGGAACCACCGATTGAAAAGTAGGACTATATTTGTATTGTTAATAAAAGTATGTAAACGCAGCGCATTCTCTATAATTACTATACTCTATACTCTATAATTCATATAATGATGCTTCTATTCATTTTCAATGTAAAAAATTGATACTCAAAGAATAGAAATTTTATTTGTTTCTAATGAAATAATTTCCTTGGGAATGCTTCGGGCAAACGCTTCGTCAAATAAACAAAATACTTTAGGAAGTGCAACACAAAATGACAGAAGCTTGAGTAAATAAATATTCTGTTATTTCCAGGAATCAAACCCGAAAAAGTTGTTTGACGAACAAGTGCACTAGTTTATGTATCATCTTGTTATAGAGTATAAATGGTTTTAAAACCAGAGGACAAATTGTTGATGAGTTTATGAATGTGATAACAAATGTGTGAGGATCCAGTTTTGTAAATATTTGATAGTTCGCTTCTTTTAGAAAATTAGAAGCTATTACGTGGAGTAATAATTGTTAAAACTAAGATATACTTATCTATGAGATACAATCTGTAATGACATGTATATCTATCATGTATATTACGTATAAGATATAAATAAAAATCACAACTACGAATAAGACGCTAAAAATAATAAAGAAACAAAATAAAGTTAGAAACAAAATATTTGAATCAAAATGAAGTTAGTGGTAGTTAAACTTAAATAATATTTTACTTCATTATGCATGAAATAGTTTTATTCCATTTTTGTAAGAGATTTAAGAAAATAAACCTTTCTCGTTGTCATTAATGTTGTTTGAAAAATGAGATTACTTTTTTGATAAGATTATTTCGTTTTAAATTCAATTATGATATGCTATTATGATACGATTTGGCATTTATAATAATAACTATAATCCAAACAGGAAGCTTTTTAAGAAATGAAACTGATATACTAAGCTGTCTATCAAAAGAAAGTTAAAGAAATATCAATAATGCTAAATGTTAAAAAGTACATTATATTGCTTTAAATAATTTTAATAAAAAGAAATATTTCACAATGGAAATTTGTTTATTTGAATAGCTTATTTATTGCATGGCTTCTGTTATACAAAAGATTTTTAACATAATTATTTCCAAACAATATATTATTTAATAATATGTCTTTTTACAAAGCACTGATTGTTTGATAAAATTTCATTTCAATAAATTGTAATAGTTAGTTTCTAGAAAAATATTTCAAATATTATAAATAATTAACGTAATTGTATATTATACGGAAAAGGATAACAATGCATGATTGTTTGGAATTTAATTTGCATTTTTTTAAAATTTATTTCAGTGTTTTTATTTGGTTTTTAAACACTTAATTTAATTTTACTATTGCAGATTATTTATATCAAAGTACTAAATTTGTTTTGTAAACAAAATAAATGAATTCAAAGGAAAAAATGTTGACATTTTTATGAAATTCATTATTTCTTCTCAATGTTAGTTTCTAGTTTATTTGATTAAAGTATAATAACTTTTAAAAATTTATATTTAACTTATTAACTTGTATTTAACTTTAAAATTTATATTTAACTAAAGATAAAAATATTAATTCATACATTGCAAATCCAATTCGAATACTTTTTTCACTATAAGATAAATTTGAGAAATCAAATTAAAGAATTTTTTGAACACTAGTTTACTTTATGTATTTAAGAAAATTTTTTTAGAAAAATAAAAAAAAAATTCTTCGAATTTCTGTTTAAATAAATTTTATGAATTTTACGTAAAATAAGTGTTAGCATAAAGAAGCTTAAATTAGAAACTCCGCTTTTGAATGTCTTTTTTTTATTTTGCTTCACATAATTTGCTTTATTTATCTCACCCTGTTAGTAAAATAAGCTTCTACACTGAGGAAGAAACATGGTCAAAACTACCAGAATATGATAAATTTTCCCGTACTTTAAGCTCAATGGGAACACCAAAAAGCTCTTTAATTTTAAAGCGAAGCACTTTAGTAATGACTTATAATTAGCAATAAAATATGATTATATAATATGTGATAAAATTTGGTAAAAGAGATACAATTTGCCAGTTTCATCATTATAACTAAAATCATGGCATAAAAACCATTGATTCGGTTACATTTATTATTAACTTTCGCATGTTTTACTAAATGTGTGAGAATAAGAACTATAATTTTGAAAACCAGACATTCCCGGTATAAACTAAAAAATACAAATAAATGATTTAAATATCGTATATATATTTTTTTTTAAGACAAATTAATGTGTTGTTTTCTTTTTACCAGAAATGTCATTACTACGCAGTACAGTATTTTGTACAAGTGATTTAATCCGCCTTAATTTTATGTGTTTATTTATCATGAAAAAACAATATAATTTTATGAAAGTCCCACGTGACCTCTATATTAAACAGGAATGAGATCACATTTGCAATGCAATAGCCGATGTTTTATAATAGTCAATCAATCAATTAATCAAACATTTGAACTCGAATGCAAAGGAAAGTTTGTTTTGTTTGCATTCCATTTTAATTTCTAGAATATCGAAATGGATTAGTATTCTCATCAAATAGAGAGATTAAACTGAACTCGGAGAGAAACAATAGAGAAACAATAGTGAAACAATAGAGAAACAATAGTGAAACAATAGTGAAACAATAGTAAAACAATAGAGAAACAATAGAGAAGCAATAGTGAAATAAGAGCGAACTCAATTTACAGTCGAAGCATGAAAACACCAGTGCAAAAACACGCGAACGTGTTATCACAGCATCTTTCATTTCTTAAAAAGAATGCTTATACATACTGATTTATTTGCACTATGTTGTCTTTATATAAATTTTGCGCAATTCAAAAAAGTTTATGTATTTTCTCATATATTTCTCTCATGAAAAATTGAAATATTTTGCATCACACTGCTCTTACTATTTCTTGTAAAAACAATACCTGAAAAAAAAAACATGAAATAACCTTTTTGCTTTAAAGGGTAATTTTTTACTTTTCATTTTCAGGATACAACACTAACTTTTATGTTAACTAGATATTTTTTAGAATTCCCGTGTTCAGTTGCATAAAAACAAACATTCAGAGAAAAATTATAGTCAAAATGTTCTTTGATATCAAAATAAGTCATTTTTAATTATTTATTATACAATCTTGTGCATTCTTGACTTATGTCTGAGAAATTAAGAATATAATTTACCCTTATAAATTAACTTAAAAAAAGAACTTTTTTAGGTAAAAAACCTACTCACGTTGCTTATAAGTAATAATGTTGTCTTTGCACTATTAAGTGGAAATTAATACGAAACGGAAGTTCGTGACATACACGAAATAAATTTCATTAAAATATTAAGGGCACTTTCAATGTAAATTAAAAGGTACGGTTTTTTAATAAATTATAAATAAATTAATACCAATTTTGTGTTTACTTATTTGATAAATGTGTAAAAGATAATGGAATTTATTGCATAAAAGCGCCAAAAAAATAGAATGTAGTTAGAAAGAATTTACCAAAAACCATGTAATGAATTGAATCACTATGACTGATTGGAAAGATAATTGTATGATTACTCAAATTGAAAACATGATATAACATGCATTTGAGTTTTTAAGACAATACATATCTTTTTAAAAATCAAAACTTAATTTTCTTTTAACTATGTAAAGCAAAATCTGAATTTTTAAGACACTTTTAGCTAGTATCTTAAAATGAAGATTTCTTAAAAAATTTTCTTTAACAATAATTGTATTTTTCCTTATTTGTATTTTTTTGACATTGGATAATTTTTTATTTATTTATAATACTATCTTGTGCATTGTTGTCTTAAAAAGTTAGATATAATGTATCTTTGCAAATTAAATTTAAAAAATGAACTTTACTTAGGTTAAAATCTGACATACTTTGCTTTTAATTTTCTAATGTTGTTTTTTGCACTATTAAATTAAATTTTACCACTCGCACTTTCAGATGGAAATTAATATGAAACGTAAATTAAGGACTCATTCAAGATAAATATCAACATGAATGTTAAAGGCACTTTCAATGTAAACTAAAAGTTCAGTTATGTAAATAATTAGAAATATATTGATGTGGATTATAGTGCTTGCTAATTTGATAAATAAATAAAAAAAATAGGTCATGAAATTTATTTTTCAAGAACGTCTAAAAGTTGAATATAATTAGAAATAATTTAGGAATAACCATAAAAGGAATTAAATCGTTACGATTGATTGAAAAGAAAATTGTTCTATTACTAAATTTTTACTATTTTATTTAACTGGCTCCCTCAATTGAAAATTTGTTTTTATTCTCCTTGACCTACAATGATATTTTTCCTTATTTGTTATTTTAATTGATGCAGCTATATCTTAAAGAATGGCTCTCGCGTTTTTTGCTTTAAATGGCTGTTTAATTTTATCGTGTATCATTTTTTATTAGATATATTTCAAGTTTAATCTGAACTCACATTTAAAAGATACCAAAAAGCTTAGATACCCTTTATTTCCGAATATACAGTACTCCTCGACAAAAACAAGAATGGGATTTAAAGTAATCCCCAAGCAGCAATTAACGTAATTCAAATAAAAGAGGCTTTTAATCCAAAGAAATTTATTTTTTCTTCCAATCTGAAAAAATAGAAGTTTATTCGTTTTAGATAATGTATGTAAATCGATCGGAGAGTTATTTCGTTGGAGAATTGAAATGGTCTAATATTTTAGTAGCTGCAAAATATGGTTAAGCAACTAGCTTAATCCCGCCCCGGCAAGGGGGCATCCGGGGACTCAACTAATAAAATATACCTTGCTGTCATGCTATTTTTTTAATCAAAGATTCTGTCTCGTGTTATGTATTATCATTTTTGGAATTAGCCCTAACACTAGAATTTTAATTGAAAATAACATATGCTTTATCAAAAGCTAGTTTCAACCCGACCATGATGTTAAAAATTGTAAAAATGCACTTTTATCAAAAATATTAAAAAGAACATCGAATTTTTTTTTCAAAAATGCAAAAAAAAAAAAAAAAAAAAAAAAAGAAAAAAAGAAAAAAAAAACACGAATGAAAGGAAAACGAATAAATGAGCACCCAAACACGCTTATAATAAGAATGTAAAAACTGAGGCAATTCACTCGCTTAGTCAGGGTGTTGCTTAAACTAAAAGGTAAAAAAATTATTGTGAACAAAAATAAACTAGAAAATATTTAAAAACTGGTCATTTCTTAAAATGTTTTTCTTTGCACTGATTCGAATGATGTTTAGTTCTTTAATCATTGAACCTCGTCAATTCTTCGACTAACCGTTTAAATTATTCTAATTTCATACCACAAACACCAATTGATTTTAGAAAAATTTAAAATTTCCGGTGAAACTCAATGAAGATAGTACGAATTTGTTTTTTCCCCCATCATTTTCAAATGCTAATTAGAGTGATTCATTAATTTTACGGTAATTACTGTAAAAACTACGATAGAATATTTTACGGTAAAAATGGATTTTACGGTAAAATGGGCTTTAATAATATGCCCAAAGTGTCCGTAATTTTATACGGAATTTTTCACAATGTTGTAAAATCAGAGTTTGGAGTTAGGAAGTACTTCTAATAACTGGATTTTATGCAATTTTTTTATATAAACCATACATGTCAAAGTTTTTGTTAAACACTCTGTCCAGTAAAATAAGAGTTTGTATTAAATGGGCTTAACTAATTTCAAAAATAATACAAATACTATAAATATACTGTACAAATACTATAAATACTGTAAAATACAAATACTATAAATACTATAAAATACAAATACTATAAATACTATAAAATACAAGTACTATAAATACTATAAAATACAAATACTATAAATACTGTAAAATACAAATACTATGAAATACAAATACTATAAATACTATAAAATTCAAATACTATAAATATTATAAAATATAAATACTATAAAACACAAATACTATAAAATACAAATACTATAAAATGCAAATACTATAAAATACAAATACTATAAAACACAAATACTATAAAATACAAATACTATAAAATGCAAATACTATAAAATACAAATACTGTAAATACCATAAGATACTATAAACAATCAGCGTCACACCTGTTATCACAAAACGAGCACAATTTTAGAAGAAGTTCACGTCTTGTTCTTTCAACAACAACAACAAAAAAAAGTTTTATTTTTCTTGTAATCAGCTCAACAACCAGATTTAATGGAAAACGAGAATCTATTTCGTGCTAACATGATTAATAGCGGCTTTTCAACAAATACTTGGTTAAATGCTGGTGCCACTTTATCACCTCAAATTAAATGGTTTCAGAAATTCGTTCTCTTGTTTGTCAATTTGGGTGCATGTTAAAAAATCTGATATACCGTAATTTTTACAGTAGTGGTTATTTAATTCGAGTGATTAATTGATTTTACGATAATTATTACTGTAGAAACTACTGTATAACACTTTACGGTAAATTTTACTGTAAAATGGGCTTTATGTATAATGCACTCAAACTGTCCGTAATTTTTTACAGTGTAGTGAAATCAGAATTTGATGTAAGCGAGTACTTCTAATAATTGGATTTTATGCAGATTTTTTTAATATTAACAATAAATGTCAAGTTTCTTGTTAAACACTCTGTCTAGTAAATTGAGAGTTTATATTAAACGGGTTCAACTAAATGCAAAAAATAATACAAATACTATAAATTGTTTTTTTTACAATAGCTGCAAAAAAGTCAATGTCATACCTGTTATCACAAGCAAAGCGAGCCCAATTTTCTAAGAAGCTCACATCTATTCTTTCAACAACAACAAAAAAGTTTTATTTTTCTTGTAATCAGCTCAACAACCAGATTTAATGGAAAACGAGAATCTATTTTTTGTTAACATGATTAATAGCGTCTTTCCGACAAATACTTGGTTAAACGCGGGTGCCACTTTATCGTCTCAAAATAAATGGTTTCAGAAATTCGTTCTCACGTTTGTCACGGTGACAGATAAACATTTATTCTAAATCCTTTGGAAGAAAGGGTAGAGAAGAAAAAGAAAATATATATATATCCGATGCTATTAGCAAATTAAAGGAGAAAGCAAACGCCAACATAAAGAATTCTCTTGTATTTTATCTAAAGCTGTCACAATTTCTCTATTTTTCTAATTGCAAAGATACCAAACTATTTATACTCTTATACGTTGTTCTTTTCGTGTTATTTAAAACAACTTGAAGTTATTTAAAATGATAAGAAGTGAATAAAGTGTATATAAAGTTTATGTTCAATCATGATATGCGACGTTATGATAATTCTTTTTTCCTGTTAAGCCTATTTTGGCAAAATAAACTTTTCATGAAAAAATTACTAAAGCTATTTGTTTGAAAAACTTTATGTCTCATTGTTAAAATGCGATCGTTACACATTCAAGAGGAAAATTTAAACCGTTTTTTTTTGTGGTTATTTTTACACGGGAAAAAATTCTGGCAAAATAATGAAAAAGAAACGTAATTCTGGTGAATAAAATCAACATATACGGTATTTAAATCATTCATTTGATAAATATCCGTACATATGGTAATAGTTTGCAGGAAATTCTGGTATTCCAAACTATAGTTCTTATTACCACACATTTAATAAAAAACGAAAAGTAAACTTAAAAGAATAAATGGTTTTTATGCGATGCTCTGAGGTATAAAGAAATTACTAAATTTTATCGTCGATTATAAAACCATATTATATTGTTAACATCGATACCAAGGCGTTTCGTTAAAAATTATACAGCTTTTTTAAAGTTCCTACAGAGCCAGAAGCATGCTAAATTGGTACCAGAAGCACGTTATTCTAGTAGCTTTGACAATACTTTTTTCTTTAGTACTTACTTATCCTCTTCGTGGCAAACTGGCACATAGAGGAAACATAAAGTTGACTTGAAAAAAGACTCGAGGCGCATAAAGGCCTCGAGTCTTCTTCTCCACACACTCCTGCCTTGGGCCAGGCGACGCCCTTCTTCCCATCTAGTTAATCCTGCTCCACTAAGATCTTCTTTAATGCAATTTTGCCCTTTTAGTCTCGGTCTCCCTCTTTTTCTCTTTCCATCAGGCCCCCATGAGCTTGCAACATTTGTAGGATTGTTTCTATCTGTTCTTAGTATTTGGGGGAGACATTTCCATCTTTGTTTTAAAATTCCTTCATAACTGATGGGGTATTATCTTTTATTAAAAGGTCTTTATTTGTTGCACGATTGAGCCAGACGATTTTTTCAATTATTTTTAAGCATCTATTTCGTCAAGTTTCAAGTTTTTCTTTTTCTGATGACTCCAGCAGTCGGCGCCATACAGACGAATGGAACGCACGGTAGCTTTATAGACATATATTTTTAATTTAATTTTATATTTGAGGCTCTCCAAAAATTGTTCAGACCACTAAAACAGGATTTAGCTTTTCTGATTGTCTGGAAAATATCATCGTTACTTCCGCCCTGTTTATTAACAATAGCTCCGAGATAAACAAAAGAATCAACCTCTCCGATCTTTTCGGAGTTGATTTCTATGCTTCTATTAGATTTCTCATTTATTCTCATTATTTTTGTTTTACTTTTGTTAATTTTTTCCTTAGTACTTGCTGTTATATATTGCTTTTTTATCTCTAGCAATAAGAAAAGGAGAATATTTATTTATATTTTGAGCTTCAGTTCAAATATTAGAATAGAAAGTTTAAAAGAAGGTCATTTTTAACAATTTTCATCTTTCAGCGTTTTCAATTTCATATTTATATTATTTAAAAATATTTTTATTTTCTGATAGATGAATACTCTCAAGGCACAGTCATACAAAGATTTTAGTCCATCATTTAAGAAAAAGTTCTTCACGAAAAGTTCTTAACATTTTCCGAAACTAGATTTAAATCATATGAGCGATTTTTTTTTCTTTTTGTTTAAGCAAGAAGAGCATTGTCAGCGTTTATTTCGTGCAGTTTTTGGTAAGCCAGTTTGAGATGCAAGTAACACCTTTGATGAAATATTGGCTACGTCAATTCGTTGGCGAAGTTCAAATTGAAGAACTTATAAGAAATCTGCGAATATTTAGGAGCTGGAAAAAATTCAGGATTCTATAGCGTATATGTTATACAAATGAAAATTGGTTATGTACTAGAAGCCACTTGTGTCGATACATTCGCTAGATGGAACGTATCTACACAACAATTTCAGAAGTAGAAAAGGGGAGATTTTTAAGGTTATCAACTATGCTAACACTCACTCTCGTTTATGGTACTCAAGATGCAAAATTTTTTTGGCTTGCATCTCAAATAACAATGGCTTTATGACGCATCTCAAGAACTTTTGATATTTCTTCTTTTTCACGACTAAGCCATCTCTACCACCTTACATCTCTAATAGCAATAGTTTTATGATCCATCTCAAGAGCTTTTGATATTTCTTCTTTTTTAAGATTAAGCCGTATTGTAGCAACGGGTGAAATTCCTTCCGCTCTTTAGAAAGTGCAGAAGTTAAGACATTTTTGGTTTTATAAGTAGTTTTATGAATGAATTGGTTTTATGATACATGTTCACCAAGATGCATAAATTTGTTTCAGCGTCCATTTTTTCCTACACTGAGAAAAAAAAGCATGGTCAAAACTACTAGAATGTGGTAAAAATTCACCTTGTTTTTGGCTCTATAGGAACTGCAAAGAATTTTTACCAAAGCGTTTCGCTAATGATTTTGATGAAATTAACAAAAAAACATAGTTTTAATTATAGGTGATAAATTCAGTAATTATGAAATTCAGAAATTTTATCATGATACTTTAAAGCATAGTTTTAAGACAATTTATTCGGTCGAATTTACTCTTCATATTTGTAATGTTCTCTATATGTATTAAGAACATTAGTCTTGAAAACAAGAATTTCCGATAAACCATTACTATATGAACGAGAAAATTACCAAATGAGTGGTCTAAATCAGGGGTTTCCACCTTACATGAGACCGGGGGCTGGAATTGAAAGCACCAGTCAAATGTCGGAACGCAACTTTATAAAAATTTTATATATGACTCTTTTACGTTTGAAGGAACATTAAATATTAATGTCAGATTTTTATCAAGTTGCACAAAACAAAATTATGGAATTACAAATTAAAATGAGAAGTAGATTCTTAAAAGCATTTCATTGCATATTAAAAAATTCTGGCTACAATAACTTTAATGTGCACCTATGTATTAAACGATTAATGTGCAACAGATATCAAATTCTAAGATATAAAACTTAAAAGTATTTAAGACCTATATAAATTTTCTACGAAAATTGTCCACAAAAAATGACAACTAATATATTTTGGTTCGCAGGTCACAAAAAAATGACTTCTCGGGCCGCCAGTTTGTAATCACTGGTCTAAATACCTCACATTTTTACCAGAAACTTCATTACTGACATTAACCAATTTAACCAATCATTCATGTTTTAAAATTGAAAAGTTTTAGTAATAGAACTGGTAATAATAGTAAAAAAGAACAGGAAAATACATTTCAAGGAACACTATTTGGAAGGTTGCCATCATGCGTGATTTTGCCAAGCAGAAGAATTGTTCAGGACAGACTTTGACAAATGGGAGTTCGTTTTCTAGTTTTTCTTACATATCGTGACAAGGGGTGTTGTTTATCATAAGTTGACTTCTACTTCACACAATATGTCAGGAATAGATACTTTTTTTTATTTGTGACATTATGTTGAATTATGGTTGAAAGCTCATGCAAATATGACTTTTAGGTTGGAGGCAAACAAAAACTGTTTTAACTTTTTTTCGAATCAATAAGATGAGAATTACGTGACAAAGTATGCGTTGAATATTCTTGATAGATTCTTTCGACACATGTCAGTCGATGTAAAAATAAATGTTTTTTTTCAAATTCGTGAAGCTTAATTTCTGTTACATTGATAAAAAAATATCGATGGATAAGTAAAAGTATAAAAAAAAAACTCAAAAACCCAAAAAAATTATTTGCTCTTCTTGGAAATTCTAAAAATGCGTATTTTGTAAATTGTAAGAATTAATTTCAAAATTTGCTTGAGGTACAAATCTTGTCAAATGCAATTGGCCAAGCCTCGGTGGCTCATGGGATAAAGCGCTCGCCTCCAATGAGGTAACCCAGGTTCGAATCACAGCGGTAGCTGATTGATGCGAATTCTGATTCCGACTCGCACTAACCACAGTGCTGACATAATATATCCTCAGTGGTATAGGGATCATCTGTTAGAATCCCCTTGCCATCGGGCTAACCACGGGAGGCTAACTGTTTCTATGTAACGCAAATGCGGGTTGGTTCTATTAAAAAGTCCTCCGTGAAGGTTAGGTTGGTGCAATTGTTGATCCATGAGTCCCCAAGACTTCTGGGTTGGGTTAAAAATTGCAAGGGGATGGAGATGAACATTGATAATCGTAATTTCAGAATTGGATAGGGTGTTAAATACCGATTATAAAATAAAACAGAATGCAATTGAATGAGGATTGGTAGGCTTCGAGGATAAAGCGCTTACCTCTAATGGGATGACTCGAATTCGAATCCCAGCGTTGACTGGTCGATATGGATTTTGTTCCTAGCTCACACCGACAGCGTACTGGCATAAAATATCCACATTGGTAGATCATGGGTAAGCTAGCTGTGGGAGGGTATTGTAGTTTTTCTTTCCATGTAATGTAACTGCGAGTATGTTTCATCAAGAAGTCCTCCACGAAGGCTAGCTTTTCCTATTGTTTAATCCAGGAGTTTCTTTGTTTTCTGGATTGTTTTCGAAATTACAAGGCAACGGAGTTTAAATATGACTGTCGTAAACTTAAAGTTCGGGCTCAACTCCAGCAATAAAATAAAACAAGTGTGGCATTAGAACGTATCCTTAATATGGAAAACACCGTAATAAGGAAACAGTAGAAGCGAATGAGATGATCGAAACCGAGAAACTTGTTTGACGAGTGAGAACTCTGAACTCTTTACCATCCCGCTTTATTTCTGAAACGATTTAAAATTAGAATATAAAATATTGAAGTACTCCAAAAATTCACTTAGATTATCTACAGAAAGTAGTGCCGTTAAGCAATTGAAATTTCTTATTTCGTAAAAAACCACGTGATTTCATGACAAAATGATTGTTCAAAATAAGGAGATAGCTTCAACTACAGAAAGTCGAAAATTGGAATTTTAATATTGAGAATTTATGTTTCTTTCTATATTTTCCATTTCGTTCCTTCGATGTAAGTGTTTAAAACTTCAATTTTTATTATTTTTTTGAATTAATAGAAATTGTTTTATAGTGTATACAATGAATGAAAAACAAACCAGAATTTATACAGCTATTAAAAATGTTTCTGCATATTATGTTTGTTAATTTTTTAGATAAATAATAAGTCATTAAATTTTATGTTCTAGTTAATAAGCCATGCTATGGGAATATGTCATAAATTGGGAGGTTTTATTTGAGGATATTTTTCTTATTTGTTTATTTTACATTGAAAATAGTTTCTGCTATGCACTGTAAAAATCTTATATATTGATCTACTAATTATAATAGAAGCTTTTTCTTCAAAAAAATAGTAATAGCAATTCATTGGGTTCTTTTCTAATTGACAAAACCAGTTGTCTATATAGAATAACAGTAATGAAATGTTGATTTTCAATAAAAATTTTTTTATTGATTCATTATAGAACTTCCCAGAAAATTTAACATAAAAAGAAACTTAAGTTTAAAAACAAACTTTGATTGAAGGAAAATTAAATTTCATTAAAAAAAGTCAATTTCTACAACTGAGCTCTTTTTTTTTAAAATTATTTTTTACATTCCATTTTTAATCTTTCATTTAATTCTTATCTTGATATAGTATGTTAAATACTTCTAATCAGGACTTGTTAAATAAATCGTAAAAAATACTTAGATGCATCATATTTTCGTTAATTATATCTATAAAGTGCTATCATCAATATACCCAATATTACCATAAAGTCGAATTTTTATGGAATAACTCGTCACTATACAGATCACCAGACGTTTTTAAGCAAAGTTTGAAATATGAGAACGACAACGAACTTTTTTTTATCATTGTACATAATTCGTACAGATTTTCCAATAATCATTCTGTTGAATGTAAGTGATGTGCAAAAAAATTAACAATTTTCTAGTTAATTGATCAATTACAGGCATTACATATATGGATATCATACATTAACGGTAGCTAATGACGGTAATGAATTATTATAATAGTTACATTAAATAATTTGTTTTTATGTTTAGATTATTTTTCAAATCTATTGTTATAAATATAAAATAAGGGAAATAAAAGTTTATCAAAGCTTATAATCAGTACATCTTATCAATAAGAATGTAGCTAGCATTTGATATAAAGTTTAATTAAACATTTCAGAACATTAAACCTCTTACGCATCTAATGTATTTTTCGTATGTACGGGAATTTATCTATTAAAGCACACAATGCATTTATGTTTGAACTAAAAAATTTACATAAATGCAAAATGCGTCCAATTTTTTTTTTTTAAAGTTTTATATAATAGATTTATTTTACCTATTTCAGAAATAAATAAAATTAAATATTTAAATTAAACTAAAATAAATTTCCCGTAATTCAGTTTACTCACTCTTTTGCAAATAAGCAGAGAAATAACACTAAATTAATTCGTCAGATTATAAAGAAAATTTCAAAAAAATATTCTAATTATAAAAAACAAATTAATAATCATAACTGTTGGTTGTTTACTAGAAAATGCATTTATATTTTTGTTTGCATTATTAATGCATTTAAATAACAGACTTAGTTTAATTTGTTTTTAAAAGAAATATTTTAAAATTGTATTTTTCTTTATCAACATTAAAATTCTTTCAAAATAATAACACTTAAAAATAAATAAGCGAAATATAAAAGTGACAATTGGAAGAAAATTACAAAATATACATATAAAAGCAGTTTGAATTAAATTTAATTTTCTTCATAGAATCATTTTAATCTCTCTCGCAGAAATGTTTTTATCTTCTTTTTTCTTGTACTTTTCTAATTCCAATTATGTAATATAATTTATTTAAAGAATCAAATAATAGTTATAATTATCAAAGTTATAATTGTAAAAAAAAATTTTTTTTTAATCATACTATCACCTTAACTTCCAAAGAAAATTGTCCCGCAGTGGACTGATCGTCAAGATATGGTTCCCGGTAGATCACCGAAGTCAAGCGTCATTGGCTGCGGTCAGTGTGCGGGTGGGTGACCGCTTGGATCAATCTGCGTAGGGACCGATGGTGTGAGGTATTAGTCCTCGTTAAACTGTTCTACAGTAAAGTGCTCGACTTCGTGTTCCAGGTCTTCGGGCTACCGAAGCGGGGGTGCCATCCCCTCTGCAGAGGATCAAAATTGTGATGGTATGTTTTCGGATCATCATCAGGGATGTTTCCCAGACCGTTGCCAATAGCCCATTGTGCAGCTCTAGTGCGACGTAAATGAACTACAACTCCAAAGAAAATTATTATGACGCCATTAATAGACACGGTTATTTTGTAACAACATAGTTTGTTATTAAATTTAAATTACTAATCATTGAATAAATATTTTTGATTTTAAATATCATAATCCTTCAGAAACCATGATTTCAAAATTAAGAAAAAGATGATCTGAAAATGAAGTAACACAAAATATAAAAATAGAAATACGTTTGAAGAAATACGAAATTTATTGTAATGAATGTAATTGTTAATCATAATAGCTCATTAACATCGTGGAAAGTTATTATGTCATTATATGCATGATTCATTTAAATAACAGACACGGTTATTTAATATTAACGTGGTTTATTATTAAATTCAAATTACTAATTATTGAGTAGTTATTTCTTATTTCAAATATCCTAATCCTTTCCAAACAGCAAATTAAAAAAGGAAAAAAGATATAAATAAAAAGTAAGACAAAAATTTTAAAGAAAATAGAAGTTACAAGAAATACAGAATACAATAAGTTCACCCAAACCATTCCACACAATCTTTCGCATTTAATCACAGAAATGCTTCTAAATTGCTTTCATAGGATTATTTTGGTTGCAATGATACTCAGTTTTTTTCTCATTTTCTTGTTTCTTACAACATTTGATTTCCGTGTGTCAGCTGTTTCAGGCATTTCTCGTGTTTGCTTGGAAATTGAAAAATCCCCTTTTTTTTCTACTTTATGGTTCGGTGCGTTTGACTAGGCAATTCATTTTTTTCAGTGTTTACATCCCATCTTACGACTCAAGTAAAATGCTTTCTAAGATATTATTCATGTATTCTTACAAACCTGTATTTTTGATTTGACGCAAATAGTTTAACCACAATTGCCATAAATAGATTTATTTGCTTGTAGTTGAAACATTTATTGAAAAAATATTTCCTTCAAAACATATATATATATATATATATATATATATATATATATATATATATATATATATATATATATATATATATATATATATATATATATATATATATATATATATATATATATATATATATATATATATATATATATATATATATATATATATATATATATATATATATATATATATATATATATATATATATATATATATATATATATATATATATATATATATATATATATATATATATATATATATATATATATATATATATATATATATATATATATATATATATATATATATATATATATATATATATATATATATTCTATCGAAACTAATTTTTATTTCCTTTTTCTTAATTTATGCAAAGACAAAAGACATTAAAATAACTAAAATTTTATAAAAAAGAAAAAAAAATTAAAAAGCCAGAAAGCAAAATAATGAAAAAATATATTCTCTTCATCTTCTCACACGATTATAATCGCACATTAGAGTGCTTTTTTAATATTGCATTAATATAGATCAAAGCAAAATATATCAATATAATATAGTGAGAAGCGCTTGTAAAAATCAATACAAAATTAAAATTAAAATGTGTCATGCAAAAGCGCAAAAATACAATAAGTTAGCGTATGTAACAAAAATTCAAGAAATATGCAAACCTTTTAAATATGATTAAATCTTGAAACAAATTCTTTAAATTGTCAAACCTTTTATGAAACTTAAGCATTTCAAAGATAGCGTTTTGAAAACCATTAGCAAAATATAAATTACTCCAAATTTTATTTTTATTCGGACAAATTTTACTCATTTGAGCTTTTGCAAGTTTGGAATAAGGAGGAATTATAAAGTGTAGTAAAAGAAAAGTTATCCGATGGCAACACAGGAGCTTCCATGACTGTGAACTTAGAGCAGGCCTCACGATCAGCACGAAAAGTCCAGTGATTTTAATACAGCTCTTCCGGCTTCTCCCAAAACAGCATTGAATCAACTAGTGGTATCCGCTGATTCTAATTTTATCACAGATAAAATTCTAGTGGGGGAGCACTGTAGGGTGTCTACCACTACAATTATTCAATTCCAATTCACTAGTATATGAGACATGTTAACTCGATTCTATGTTGGGGTACTTTTTCCTAGTTGAAGGTTGACATTGTCTGTCTTCTCCCACACGCTTATCCTTTTAAGAAAAAGTGAAAAAAATGTGAAGGAGTTATTAAAGTTATAATGTGCATGTTAGAAGCTATCATTTATCCCACATGGCAAAATTCTTTTATGTAAAAGCATGTAGTAGTTCTCATTTTAGTTTCAAAGCAAAATCCTCTGCAATTTCAAAAATATTAAGTTTACCACTGTTAAAATCATTTATTTCAAATTGATTGAATTCGAGGTTGCAAATAATTTTATTGCTATGTTGGTTAATTCGAATGCTAAGAGAGTTACTAGTTTCTCTAATATGTTTCATGTGGCAGAAACCACAAGTTAACATATGAATGACATTATTAAGTTTGCATATAGATTTACAACGATCGTTGTTTTGAATTATATGTTTTTATAAACTACTACTACAGTTTTGAAATTGATAATTATTTAAAAATTTAATAATTAACACTGGTTACATTTTTTATAAAGTAACCTTATGATAATACATTGTTCGTCAATATTCTGCGATGATCGCTCTAAATAAATTATGCTTGTTTCAATTATAAATTGATGTAAAAATGCTTTGAGGCAGCATAATTTGCAATTAAAGAAATAAAAGCAAAATAAATACTTAAAACTGTACCACAACAGGTTGAAACACAAAGTTGTAAAACAATAAAATGCTTGAACAGTTTAAATTAACAAATAATTAAGAAAAGATATTGTGGAGTAATTATGCACCGTTAGAATTTTCATTGTAAAATTATGGTAATATAACCTATAGCAGTCTCTCCATTCAATTAATCATGAAATCCAATTTACTGTCGAAATCCAATTTACTACTATGTATTTTCTTACGGTTTTTAAAACGTTTAGAACTAGCATTGTGAAAAAAACTTAAATACAAAACTATACCATTTTTAGCCATTTACAGCTACTATGGTTTCAAAACAATAAAAAGAAATTTAACTGGGGATAGGAGATAATTTAGCAACTTTATGGTGGTGCCATGCATCCGTGAATCTGAGTAGCGTATTCCAATAGCCAAGGGTTACAGATTAGGAAGTGTAGATCTCTGGAAACCCTTCATGTGTTGAAGGGAAAGTTCGTGGAAATATTGTGGTGTGAACGCTGGGACTCCAATCATCGTTCTGTCTGCCACGAGATTGACAGATTACGGCTATAATATCTGCAAGGAGCTAAGGGGCTTTTTTAACTGCTTTTTGATGGCGCGATAAAATTTTGATTGTTTAACAGTATTAAGTGAAAGCAGTTAATAAACGGTTATTCTTACAATTAACAATTTGAATAGCATTTTATTTATGGTTATTTGACTGTGGTAAAATAATAATTAAAATAATAATTAAAATAATTGTTATTTAAGCATTTTTCTGTAAAATTTCTAACAGTGTGGGTGCGGTGAGTGAAGCGAACAGAAGTGGATCCCCCTGTTGTAATGTAAAAAAATACATCAAGTTGAAGAAAGAAAATTTAAGAACACCCTAATTTTGAGCCTGACTACTCTATCAAAAAGCAAACACGTTTCACAACTAAACGATAAAGTTAGAAAATATTATTTAAAACAAATACAATAATTCGATATCTGTTTTGAATATGACGGATTGAAAAGCACGCGTTTAATGTTTTCAATGTAATCTGGGTATTTTGGTTTTTATTTTAGTAAATTTATTTTATAGTTTGTTCGGATTTCTCATTCTTTCAAAAGATATAAATTATTCATGAGTTGCTTTTTCATTTAACGGAGATGTGATTTTTGTTATTCATTAATTTCTACAAAACGGAGTTCTTCAGATACCTGTATAAATAATGACTTTACATGGAAGGTGAATTGCTGAATTAAATTGGAGAATTTTATAGATCGATGGATTTAAGAATTTTTTTTTCTTGGTAAATCCTGAAATGTTAGAGTAAATGCTTACTGGATCGAAATTTGAATCTCATTCTTATTCAGATTCAATAAATTTTATGTATTTATTGTTTCTGCTGTGTAAACTTTTTTATGAAATTCTATAGATTGAATATTTTAACGCTCAATGCCACTCTATCTAGAGTTAAATTTGTGAAAAATACTGTGTGTGTCACTGTGTCAAAATTTTAAAGATTTTTTTTTTCAATGAATTTATTTCATTATTTTTAATGAAATATATTTTATGATTCATTTCATAATCAGTGTTGAGCATCCGAGATACTTTCAAGTTCATGCCGTAGACTTGTAATCGTGAAGCCAACCAAGAAATACATGTGTGATTTGTCTTGGCTTCAACAATGGGGCAAACTAAACTAAATTTCATAGAACGAACTCACATTTAGTTTATATCAGGAGAAAAAAAAAACGAAAATCTCTCAGGGCTAGCGCAACATTTACCACGATTCTTCTACCGCTCGGTATATTTTAAGCCAACACTGTGGTCGGTACAGGACAGGAACAGAATTTATATTTTCAAGCAATAGCTAAGATTCAAACCTGATTTACTTTTTTTGGTGAACTCTCTCTCTCTCTCTCCAGTGAGCCAAAGTGGCTGATATAAGAAAAACATTATCATTTCATAACAACGTTACCAAATATTTTTTTTCAGGATACTATCATTAAAAAACTGAATTACCTTTTAATTCAATAATTCTTAACCTTCTGTAGATAAAACATCAAATACTAAATTATTTTTTTGCGCATTTTGATTTATTACTTTAATCAAGAAGTTGCGTTGGTCAATCAATGAATAATCCTGATATTAATTTTATCCAATAATTACTTTAATTAAGGAGTTAAACTGATTAAGCAATGGATGATTCTGAAATTACCCTTATCCAAAACCTACTTCAATCAAGAAGTTAAATTTATCAAGTAATGGATGATTATGAAATTAATCTTATCCAACAATTATTTTGATCAAGGGTTTAAATTGCTTAAAAAATTAATGATCTTGAAATTACTTTTATCCATGAATTACTTCACCAATAAGTAAAATAGATCAATAAATGGATTTTTCTGAAATTATTTTTATCCAAAAATTACTTTGATAAAGGAGTTAAATGAATCAGGTGATGGATGATCCAGAAAGGATTGATCAACGAGTTAAATTGATCAAGCAACAGATGATCCAGAAATTACTTTTATCCATGAATTATTACGGTCGAGCAGTTAAAATACTAAAGTAATGGATGATCTTGAAAAATTAGGCATAAAAGTAACTTTATCCAAGAATTAATTTCATCAACGAGTTAAAATGATCACTCAATAATACGATCCCAAAATTATTTTTATCTAAGAATTTTGATAAAAGAGTTAAACTAATCAAGCAATGGGTTGATCCTGATATTAATTTTATTCATAAATTATTTTGAACAATCACTTAAATTGATCAAGCATTAGTTAATCTTGAAGTCACTTCGCTCCAAAATTTATTTTGATCAAGACTTTATGGTATCTTTCGGGAATAGTTTAAGATTTATTTTAAAATTAGTAGTCGGGGGAATGCAATAAATGTATTTTGCTTAAAGCTGGTTATAAAATAAAATAATGAACTATTCGGCATGAATTAGTTTACATTATTTTATTGTAGCTCTTATAAATGTATAAAATGAAATCGAAGTAGAAAGCAATAACACAACATAGCATAAAAGCCATTTCTTCAGTTAAATTTACTTTCCAATTTTATATTTTTTACTACATATAAGGTAATAAAAACCACTGTTTTGAAAATCAGAATTTACGATAAATCATTATCATATTAAAGGAAAAAATATCAAATGAATTGTTTAAATACCGTCATTAACCGAAATTATGTTTTTTTACGAGAATTAGTATTATTATGCAGTACGATAATTTTACAAGAATTGTTTTTCTCCGAGAATAAGATTTTTTATAGTTTTAAAGTTCATTCAACAATGATATAATTTGATTGTAAATGTAATGTTAAGTTTTTTGTGGAAACCTTATTAAAACATAATAAAAATAATGGTTATGCAATGAAACTTTGATTCAAAATTTTTTTATTTTCTTTACTAAGAAGTAAGAAAGATTTTCTAAATCAACCATGTCTTACATTTAAAAAGAGTAAGTTTTTATAAGAATTTTCGAAAATTTATTTTTAACTCAAATTATCAAATACATAAATAAAATTTTCTTCTGAGTTAAGTTAACATTTAAGTTTAAAAAAATTAAATAAGACGTGTTGCTGGAAAAATTAGTATTTAGATTTACAGAGAAAACAAATATAAAGCTTGTAATTCATTTAATTGAGTTTTCTACTTTAAAACTAGTTCTCACATTTGAAGAACTGAACTTTAAGAACTTTTTACGTTGATTGCAAATTATAAACTTGAATGCTTTCATATTTAATAAACAATATATCAATAACAAAATGCAACAAGACAAAATCTTTTAACTTTAGGTTTGAATTTGAACTATTTGTTATTATGTTTTGCATTATCAGAGAATTACATTCAACAAAAAAATGTTTCAGCGAAAGTAATCGAGAGTAATTTCATCCGATTAAATTAAGATTCTGATTAAATTTCCGATAGTTTAAAAACCTCAGAAAATTGCATCACACATAATCTTGAAAAGTTCATTCTGATTTTTTTTGTGTAGGGGTATGTCGGGTATCCCCGTCCAGTAGGTACCCCCGCCCACTGTCAAAGTCATATCTATAGAATATTTTTTCAAGTCAATTGGCCATCGGACACTAATTGTTATATTAAAAAAAGATTATTTTCAAAGTTTCAAGTATTTATGCAGCTGGTAACACGGTAAGCAATAGTTTTGAAAATATGTTGAATACAGTAGTCATGAAATTAAGAAAAATTGGTTGAATGTTTCGATTAAACTTCATTTTAATACTAAAAAAATAATTTTTTCTATAACTAACTCAGTGGCGCGACAGCCCATTAAGAGGGCCAAGGCCGACTGTGCCCATCTCAGTTTTCTTGACCTTTGGGCTCTGGGGTGCAGGAGCATATGTTCCGGTCAAGTGGTCAGCCGAACGCGAAACCCCCAGTGTTAGTTCCCAAGCATGCTTGGTACTCATTTTATCGACCCACTGAAGGGATGAAAGGCTGAGTGAACCTTGCCCGGCCCGAGGATCGAACCAGGGACCTGTGGCACAACAGCGCGAAGCGCTACCGCTCAGCCACCGGGCGTCAATTTTTTCTATACATACAGCAATAAAGTAAGTAGTCTTAAGTTTAATTTGCACAAAGAAAGAAGTATATGTGTGAAAAATTGTTCGAGCTAGTAATTACAAATTTACAAAAGAATTGGATTTCAGGTAGCCCCGCTCACATGAATGTCGGGTATCACCGCCCAATTTTATTTCGTCGATAAATGTACGGTTGCAAAGATTATTATTTTATTGCTTCAATTTTGAATGTTATATGCATTTTTAACAACAAATATTGTTGTTATTAAGTGATAGAATTTACTAAAAGTATATAAATATGTAATAAATAAAATAATTTTGTGATAAAAATGATAAATGAGGTTTATCTATTGTCAATACATTGGTCATTTTCATTTACCTGAAAAAACAGTCAAAAAAACATATTTTTTGTAACTGGACGGGGCTACCCGACACATTTTGAAAAGAGAAACATGTTTTTTTAAATTTCAATTTTTTTAAGTTAAACTAGACTTTTTTTGATTTATTCTTTTTGCATTATTTAATTAGATGATAAAACAATAGAAACATACAAAAATATTGATTATTATTCAATATTATACAGAAATATAAGCAATACTCCTTAAGTGGACTGGGCTACCCGACTCTCCCCTACATGTTTAACGAGTAAAATTTTGCACTGTAATAATAATAGTTTTTATTACCACACTATTAGTAAGAAATACAAAACAAAAAATTAAATTTAACCATATAAATAGTTTTTATGTCCGGCTCTATGGTATAATCAAATAACCAACTTTTACCACTTTTATCACATGATATAAAACCATATCGTATTGTTAATTTTACCAAAATCGTTACCAAAGCATTTCGGCCGGACTTTTTTAATGTTCCTATTGAGCCAGAAACACGGCAAATTTTACTACATTTTAGTAGTTTTGACCGTGTTTTTGTAGTGCAGTAATATCAATTTGAGTTGAAATTAGATACCAGAAAAAATAATGCGAATTAAGAAAACGCTGTTCATTTTTTGTTCATTTAGAAATATATAATACTGATCATATTTATTGCTAGCATATTCAAAATATAAAAAGAAAAACGTTATAAACATACATATAAATAAATTTAACTTTTATTTTTACTTATTTTTTAATTTTCTTATAAGGAAATGTTTTTGTTAGACTTTAAAATTGTAAACTACCAACATTTAAATAATAATTCAGAAAAAACCAAATGTGGTATAGATTAGATTCTAAGAATAAATAAAACAACCTAAGAATATATTAACTAAAATAATAGGCAACACTGAAAAAGAATGCAGTGCTTAACACAGGAAATGGTACTAACTACTATACACGGAAAGTGAGTAAGGTAATGAAACAACACAGATAGTTCCTTGATATTTCGTGTTGTAAAATCTATTAACTCAAACGCTTGAAAACGTTGTACAAAAAAAAAAAACTAATAAAATTTCCTTTAGATTTAAATCCACGTTAGTTTGAAAGGAATTAGAATTCTTTGATTTTAAGAGGAAAATACCTAATATAATTCCTAATTACAAACTAACTATACTTTTCTTCATTTTGTTTTTCGTTTTTGTTTTTCGATTTATTTTCATGCACATGACATTAAGAAGAGACAAGACATCAAAAGTCGTTTTTCACTTCGACGCATTAGTTGATGCATTTTTCTGAATTTTTTGAACGAATATATTATTAACCACAATATTGTAAATTATATATCTGAGTTAATTTCATTCAAATCGATGATTTTGCAATTGTATTATTTATTTATATATTTTCTTTAATAACTTGTGGTGCAAAACTCGCATTAATCTTTAAGTCAAATTATACATTTCATACTTGTACCTTTTCGCTTTAAAATTATTATACTCTGAAGAGCATTGGAAACTTTTTAATATTATATTCCACCCCCAAATACAAAATTACTCTACCTTTCATTTTTGTAACCAATTTTCCCTCCTTGTCGTTTCTGTCTTTTGATTTATTGTCATCTACAAGACATCAAAAAGTCGTTTTTCACTGTGACGTATTAATCCAGTTCAAATCGGAAAGGGGGCTTTGTCATTACTGTTTGTTCCTGACTACTCACTGCACTAAACCCATTTCTTTTCCCAATCCTTTCTTTTTTTTTCTTCTGCTAACCCTCCATTTTGGCAGTCATAAGTCTCTGAATTCTACTCTTATTGTAACTTTTATTCTTAGTTTAAGAACGAAAATTACATTTTTTTATATCGTTTATCGATTAAAAGAACAAAAAGGGATAAAATAATGTTCTTTATAAATTTTTGGATGACTATTTTTTTTGACCCGTGTCTTCAAATGACTCTACAAATGAAGAGATTCTGTAAATTATTGTTATTAAAAAACCCTTTTTCCGCCTCCAAGAAAAGTAAAAAAACAAATGCTTTGTATTTGGAAATAAATGGGGATAAATATTTTTTGATGAGAGTGTGTATTTAGGTTGTGTAAAGTACTGTGACAAAAGCTTTTCAGTACATTAATAAACTTGGATTGCATAGATCGTGCAATTTGTTTTGTAATTGAGAAAAGATATTGTAAAAAGGCAGTTTATTTCACTTAATTTTTAAAATCTATACTGTACGAAGATTATAAAATTTTTAAAGTAGAATTTTTAATTTAAAAAAAATTAGCTTTATTAAGGTACTAAAATTAAATATAAAGGTTTCGGAATGATGAAATTTGAACTTTACTTAACTAAAATGGTTCTTGTTTTTCTCGTTCTATTTTTATCTTTTTTTCTCTCTCGGCTATTGTGATTTTTCAAGTTTTGTTTCTTACCTTTATTTTTCCATTTTTCATTGGCAACTCCACATTTTATGTTTCAAATCCCTTTTGTTTCCTCTCATTCATGTCTGGCAAGTCTTGAAATTGAGCGCCTGTATTTGATCTCTTCAAACATGCGAATGTTATTTCCATTTATATATTTTTGAAGCGAATGAAGTTTTTATCAAGTGACCATTTACTAAAGAATTACAAAAACAAGTGACACTTTGTAATAACGTGTAATTAATTACTAAAGGAAATAATATTATTTTGCTACTGAAAATGTTTTTAAGCATCATCATTTGACTAGGTTTACATTTATCATATTAATTTTATTGCCTTGTTTTGCTTTTGTGTTAGGTAAACTTTCTTACAGCACGTACAGCTCATTAAATTTATACTTTCTGTAACACGTGATTCCGCATATTAGTGAGAGTGAGATCATATTAGTGATTAAATTGATTATTTTGAGCATTTAATTTTATATTCATTAATCATAATACATCAAATAATTACCGAACCTTCAATATACATGTTTAAATTATTTGTATATGAAGATGCTACAATATCTGTCACTGTTATCTCTTTCTTTTAAAGCATATTAAAACTTTTTAATTATATTTTATGTCGAAAGATCTCCAATGCTTGTGTTTTTGTATTTTTTGCTCTTATCACTGTAAAGCTGCATTAAAACTCTTAATTTTTTTTCCTGTATGAAAATCGCATCTACGCACATAGCATTTACATTTTCATGGATGGTACACTTTTCACTGTAAAATTCCAAAAACACTCTTATTCTTAATTTCAATAAGTAAATTTTACCTACGTGTACAAATTATAAATTTTGTTCATTTTATACTCGTTATTAATAACTCTTACTGATAAATTGTGATAAAACTTACCATTCTTAATTTCTTTAGGAAGATCACACAAGATCTTTGTAGATTATTCTATCACGCTTTTAAACTATATTGAAACTACCTTTTCATGTTTTATTCACAAAAAGATCCAACTTGGAACCATAACATCCACTTATTTTGTAGCTATGTTATTATTGATAGATTAAGAGGTTAAACATTATTAAAACTTTCTATTCATATTTTCATAGGAAAAGTACTAAAATAAGGTTTCTCTTGTCTCAATATTTTAAACCATTTTAACATTTAAAACATGAGAAATAATTAAACTTATATTTCCTTAATTCTGCTGGAAAATGTAATTTTTTTAAAACTTCAGTAATTTCAAATTTTAATGATTTCGATGAGATGCTATTTTGATATGCTTATCTTTCACTTCAGTAATTTTGGAAAATCTGTATTTAATGAATGAAAAACAAATATTGTCAAGGTACTTCAGCTTCGTTCGAGAAATTTAAAATAAAAAAAAAAGTAACGAAAACAGTATATCAAGATAGCAACATTTCAAGTCGAATGATATAGCATTTTTTACTTTACTTTATATAAATAAAGTTTCTTCAAAACGAGAACAGTTCTTCCATATTATAATAAGAAATTCCCACTTGAAAAATTCACTCCCTTTTATTTTGAATATTTGTTTTTTAATGGTATTAAGCAGCTTTCAATCTTAGAGGTATTATTACAAATCAACGCTATTTATTAATTCTAAGAAATGTTTTCTCTCAAAAACACTGTTTTTCAATATATTACAACATCATAAACAATTAACATAGTATCTGTACTTAACTTTATTATATTGTAGGGAAAAAATCATATTTGCAGCAATTTAATTAGTGAGTTTCAATTAAAATAAGAAATTTCCGTAAAAAGGACATTCTTTTTTAGCTATTTGCAGCTTTTGTTTACGAATAATATTATTATACGAAAGAAAAGTTCTTTTTGATCAAGTATAAGAATCAAGTTTGATTCAAATTTCTTGAAAAATGAAGTATAATTTAATTATGAAATTAAAAACGAATTTGTGGTATTATTTTTAAATCTGTGCAGCATAACAATGTATTTTTGTTATCAGTAAAAATTCTAATACAAAAAATTAAGGTTTTTTTTTTTGTAAAAGTTGTATTGTGTTGAAATGCTTATTTCAAGACAATGTGTTTACTTTACTTTTTTTAAGCTTTTACTTTTCGTTAATATTTAAACAGCAGTTACCGCGCTTTCTTAAAAGAACTTGTTTTAGTTAAAACATTTTTTAAAGTTTTTATAGTATTGGTTTTTATAGGTCCTTAGAGTTCGTAATGAAAGTATGCATTTTATTCCATTAAAAATATTTCCAAATGCGAACGAGTATCGCAATTTTTCTTTCAGGATCTCTTCTGCAACGATATGAATTCTCATATTTTTTGTCATCCAAAACATTTAATTCAATTACAGCCATGAGAAAACCTTTCTTTTTGTTTTAAAACACATTCTTCTGGTAATTGAAAAGGAGTAAAATATTTTTTTTAAAAATAAAGATGAAGGAAAAAAAAAAGAAATTTTTCAATCTCATAAAGTTTGAAAATCGCACTTCATACCTTTTCACGATTTCAAAAAGCGCTTTGAAGGTTTAGAAGGTTTTTGAAGGTTTAGAAAAAGAGGACTGTTTTTGCGTGATCGCCGTTAACAAGATTTCTCTTTCCGTGGTTAAATTTCATCGTAACTTCTGGGAAAATATGCGAATTGCACGGAAGAAATGAATCAAAACTTGGGAAATTTTTTAAAGAATCAAGATTTGGTAACTAAGAGAAACTTGGAAAGGAGAAAACGAATGAAAAAATACAACATTAAAGTGAAAGAGAAATGATTTTTTTTCATTCTTTTTTTGAAAGAAGAAGTCATTTGGTTTTGGATGTTCGTATCTTTCTATTTAAACTGCGAATTCATTTTGTGTGAAATCTGCCGTCTGCATGGCAAAAAATCATTAATGACGCATAACGGTATTTCTCCATTCTTTGCATAGGAATAAACCTTTGCGACTTGGCTAATATTGTCATGTACTGTGTACTAAGTTTGGCTCGTTAAATTTTAAAAATGACAATGGTTATGCAGCATATTGGACAACAATATGGTTGAAAATTGTTTCAACTTAAAAAATATGGTACTAAATTGAACCATATGATCGTAATGGATTACATAATATCATGATTCAACTTGAAGAGAGGCATGGTTCAACTCATATTAATATTAGGTTCAGTAATTTGAAATCATAAAAAAATTATAGTACAAGTTATTATCTCTATTTTGGTTCTGTATCCTATCAAAAACAACAGTTTCGGAAATTGCTTTATAAATCGCTTTGAAAAAAATAAACAACCCGTTTATTTTTTGTTTTTTTTTAATCCACAACTGAATATTATATAAAATTATCAATTATCAAATTACTCCCTCTTGTGAAACAAAGGGAGTGATCTGTTAAAGCATATCTACTGTGCTTGTTTTTCATACTACTTTAAGGGGACACTGGATTTTCAGAATGAGAAAACCCTTCAAAAAACAATGATTTGGTTTTTGAGATATTAAAAAAATTACACTTTTCTTACCCATGAGATTAAAATTAGAGTATTTCTTACCCAGTTATAAGATTATGAATTTGGAAAAGTCCAATAGTAGTTCTTGTCGACGAAGTTGCTTCTTTTCGTTAATGAATATTTCTATGTTCTTACAACTTGAAATGCTCCTTGATCATCAGTTTTTGTTTTATTGTTATTAAAAAAATTTCAGATGCTCTTCGATGTGTCTTGTTTTAGTATAAATGCATTTGATTAACTCAATATCTTAATATAATTTTTGAATAATTGAGCAAATATAATTGAAGCATGTTTTTTTGAAGAAATTTTCGGTGACAAAATAATAGTTTAATGCCTAGTTACGCTATATTTTTACAAGGTTACCATAACCACTTAAACTTATTTAAATACCCATGAATAATGTATTTGGGTCAACATTCAATTGAAAAAAAAATTGCTTGCAAGAAACTTTTTAATTACCAACAGTTAAAAAAATACTTTTAGCTATAAATTTGAAGCTAATTATTATTTTTCATAAAGTTTTGTTCACATACTTCAATTAATTCTACCAATATTCTGTTAAAATTTGAAAATGGTTGATTACATTTTTTGTTTTGAACGTCTTGTGTCACCGTAAATGCATAATTTGCATACTTTATGAGCACTAGTGGTGTATATATCCGAACTTGATGTTTAATAACCCTACCCTAAAAATTGGGTAAAATAACCATTTTTTTTTCAAATTAACACCAAATCTAAATTTATATGGTATATGAAAGCTCTTAACACCAAAAATGCAAAAAGTTTACACCAAAATCACTCCTCTTTACACCATATGTTAAACATTTTCGCCCCTGAAAACTTCAACGTTGGCACGTTCTAGTTTCGTCTGTAATTGAGTAGAAATTAAAGTTCACCAACTAAAGTAATTGTCCAGAAATTAAAGTTCGTCGGTAAAAATATGTATAAGTTTTTAGTTGTGCAGTGAGGATATTTATACTCGAATTTTCAAGTCTCTGTACACTGCGTTAAATAATTTTATAATGTATAATTTCTATCTGCTTCTGTTCTGTTAAGCCTAGTTTGAATTTGACCCTGCTACGCGTATATTTGATTTGCAAACTCATTTTACTTGAAGAATTAGTGTATGTTTGCAAGCTAAATTACTAATTCTAACTTTATATTGTTTCGTAATAACAACTTTACTGATTCTTATGTGCCTCATATCTTAGTGTAATTGTAAATTGTGCTATTGCTAACATGGTAGTTTTTACAACTACTTCACACCAAATACAGTAAAAGAACATTCCATGTGTTTCTCAGTATCTGGAAGTATCCTTGGGTTTTGGTGTCACGGTACACTTTGTAGAACTCCATTTTGGTGCAAGTAGTTGCCACCATTTTTTGGTGCTAAGATACACAAATTTTCTTTACAGTGAAGTTAATCAGGTTAAAAGGAAATATAAATTATATGAGTCTAGTGACTTTTAAATGAATACTTAGTTGAAAGAAAAATGATCTTTCAACCCTGTTTACATTAAACTGAAACTTTAAGACAAAATTTAAAATGCACAATTCATTTAATTACTTAAATGTGTCTAAAATTTACACGGTAATATATTTTGGTGTATATTTGCCACCGTTTTTGGTCTCGAGGTAAACTAAATACATTTTTAAGTACGGGATTTCAGTTAGTTTGCAAGAAATTATTAAAAATCGGCAAAATAACAATTATTTGAAAAAAGTAATAAAAATTTCCCAAGTTTTGTGTCTTTTAAATAAAAACTTTATCAACAGAAAAATTATCCTTTATTCTTGTTTACTTAAACAGAAGCTTTAACGTAAGTGTTTAAAATTCTGAATTTAATTAGATTTAGTTAATTAATTAACTAAACCTAATTAACTGTGTCTAATATCTAACTAGTTCTAATCATAAATATAAATGAACGTTTCGCAGAATTTTGAAATACATAATTTATGTGAATTTTATCTGGTAAAAATAAATCTAAATGTTAGAAATTTTCTGAATTTTAAATAAGCAATTTGAAAGAAATATTATTGCTCAACCTTGTTTACTTTAAACAGAAGCTTTTACGTAAAAGTTTAAAAAGCAGAGTTTAATTAATATTTAAATGGGAAGCGTTTAACTTTTATAAGGTACTAAAACATGATTTTTTTATACTTTATCTTGAAGTGCTTTTAAAAAATCAATTATCCAATTAAGTAAGTTCCTTGTCATAATTAGAGTTAAATTGAAGCGGGTTGCATCTTAATTTATAAATAAACTTAATATTTATATTTAAGTAAGTATATTATATTACACTGCTCTTCACTTAAATGACATTACCCTATATCCTATTCAGATATGGTTTCATAGCCATAGTGAATTTTTAATGAATGCATTCTTTATCGGTTATAGCAAAAAAGAAGTTTTTATAAATTTTGAATGCCTCAATATTTCAATTCCCTTTTTCTTTACATTCTTAAGTATGTTGAAAAAAACTTTTTAATTTTCTAAATTAACTTATGTATTAATATGTATTTATTTTACTGATTTAATAACAATCAGAATATTCTTTATAACAAATCAGGACATATTTTAGCTAGCATTTTTTTACTATATTAGATTGAATTTTATTTCCAATTAAAATTAATAATTTAATTATTATTAATTTGACGAGTTTAAATATAAATTTCATTTAAATAACTTTATCAATTAAGTCTTTTATTTTGATCCCATTTTCAGTTCCAGATCAGGTTTCCCATTTTTTTTTAAAAAATTTATATTACATAAGAAAAAAAAATTCAATTTAGAACATACATCATGGAGATCTTATTTTTTATTAAAAATTATAATTACCCCACATTTTTACTGCCATAACAGTAACATCTTTATGAATGAGCCGGAGAAAAAACTTATTTATATTACCACAATTATTTTCCTTTTTAATAGGATATTCAATCCTATAAGCAACATGGTCAATATAGAAGTAAAATTTTAATTACGCTCAAAGATTCTTTAAAAGATAAAGTTTAATACTTATATCTGTTGAGTATTATTATTTTCGGCTGATAGGTGTAGTTCTTCTAATTGCATTTTTTTACGAAATATCACATTCTCTGAAATTAATAATATATCAGTAACTAGGTAGTTAATTACAAAAATATTTGGGAGAACGCATAGAACTAACTGGAAAATCATAACAATAAGAATATCTGAATTTTTCATTCTACACAATTATCTACATTTCAGATCGCACTCGATTTAGCATAAAAATGTTTAGAGTAATCAATGCAGCACTTGCTCCATTTTGCACTGGAATTTTGGACGAGTAAACAGGTAAGGTCAAAAATCGTATTTTTTTAATACATTATACACACTATGGCTATTATATATTCGTAACGACGCATTGACATTGCTACATTCCCGACTTGATTTTAGTTTGAGTAGATTCTTCATAAAACAATGTATTAGAGCTATACATAACTTGCCTGGATTTTAATGCTTAAGTTTATCCCTCTTTTGATCCTTTGCATTGCATTAAATTCAAAATGACGGCAAAAATTCACCTTGGAGGCTACGGCAAACTCAAGATATTCTTATGGAACTTATATCAAAACTTTTAAAAGAATTTCCAGCCTTTCCTTAATATTTTCTGCATTGAGCTTCTTTTATTGCTGGAGTAATTGGCCCACAAGCTACAAGCAAAAAGAAATAGTGGAAATCTTTGAACAGGAAGGTTTTTTTTTTGTAAGAAAAAATTAACTTGTATTTATGGCCGAATTACAGATATCGATTTTTTTGTCAAGTTTTAAGTCAACTGCTTATATGTCTTACTTACATATGTTCTACATACAGTTTTTTCACACTAAAGGCCAAGCCAAATACAACATTTTCTATGTAGAATAATAAAATCATTAATGAATAACATTTATTAAGGTAACACTTTTGGGTAATTTTTGGTTAGCCAAGCGCAAGTGAAAAGTCGCCAAAAAATGTGAACATGCGTCGACTTTTACTTTTTTTAAACACATAAAAAAAATTTTAAAAAATAATATAAAGTAACAATTTAAAAAAAAGTAATTGAATTTCTGTGAACTCAGCTAACCTTAAAGTATCAGCATTTTAAATTGAAAAAAAAAAATACAACACAAGGCTAACACTGAAAGAATTATGTCTTAAAAATTTAAAAACAATACTTTAAGATAAAATATCTCAATTTTCTTAAAAAAGTAATAAATCTCATACTTTTAATAATTTAATGTAAACTTTTAAGAAAAAATTTGAATTTCATGCTACAGTGTATCTTGATCCATGCTTCGTAACATTTCGCCTAGATGTCTCTCATTTACCCGTTCTTTTTATTTTAGCAAAAAGAGATCGTTCCTTTGTTTGAAAAAAAAAGTTTAAAATTAACTCGTTTCGTTATTCTACCAAAACAATGCAGGGGGGAGAACATGCCCCTCCCCACTGCGAAAGCGTGCCGAGATTGTAGCGATAAATTAACCGCTATGACGTTCCTTTGCCATACAAAACTCTAAAAAGACTCCTTTTGAATACTTTTGCCTCGCTGTACACAAACTAGGTTTTGGTAACGAATTTTCATCAAAAGCGTAGGATCTCTAAAAGCTCTTCCTCTAAAAAAGAATCATAAATTTATGCCAACGCTGTTAATCCGGCAATCTTACACAATGGATGTTGGCGACGCGAAAATGGCGGAAAGGAAAACTAATTTTTAAAGTCGAAAGATGGGGTTTAATTTGCTGTTGTATGTATCTTTACCACATCCGGTTGGTGGCGGAGGAGAGATGCAACGCGTGATTTACTCGCTGTTGAACAGTATTTAAAAGGAAGTTTTCGGAAGCGGTAGTCTTTTCTAACAATAGATTTTGTTCCGGTAACCATAGAAACTGGTAGTTAAATACAACCTTTGGCGAAAGCCATTTTGGAATAAAGTCAAATTGCTTTACAATCAAGAAATTCCTCACTGGAAAAGCAAATATTACAATCATTGTTTTTTTAAAAGGTTTAGAAGAGTTTTGAATGAAGTAAAATATTCAAGGAGCTCTGCCGCTTCGAAATCTGTCAGCTATAGTTCCTAGGAATCAAAAAGATATCTGACTTTTGTTAAGATCCGTTGGATAGATATTTAACTAAACCTGTGTTTTTTTTTATAACTTCTGATAGTTAAAAAATTATTAATATTGTTGATATTAAAAAATATTTAATATTGTTGAGCTAAAAAGTGTGTAAAAAAAGCATTAAAAAAACTTAAAAATTATTCATGGACAATTGTCACGGCCACATGCTAAAAAAGTGCGGGTATTTATAATAACTTTTTATAGCTTCTTAAAAAGAAATTTTCTTTTTACATGGTGCAATTACAGAAAAAAGAAAGAAATTTTCATTTCTGGTAACCCTAGTAATGGCGTAGAAAATCCTCTTTGAGAATAATACGCACACACGCTCGCATATATATATATATATATATATATATATATATATATATATATATATATATATATATATATATAAAAACATATATTTGATTAAAAAATTTAAAACTTCGCATCGAAACACACATAACCTCTAATTTATTTTGAATAAAATCACAGTGGATTCACATCAAACAAAGATTTCTTATATTTTCCTTATTGCTAAAGATAACAATTTTAAACTAAGAGGGATGACTAAAGTGGCGCTACTCACTTACCTGATGCTGGAAATCCATAACTGATCAATCAGTTCCAAATGTAACCAATAGGAATTAGTTTCTATTGGAAGAGGAATATGAATTCTTCAATGAGAATAGTACAAAGGGAAATTGATTGAATGATAGTGGAACACTGATCTAGTTCATCTTCTGACTTGGGCATCTCTATAGATGCTTTTTTTTTTTTTTTTTTGTATTTAAAGTGAGTATGTATATGTACATTTATGTTTATTGTGCATTTATACAAATTATCGAGTAGTAAAAGGAACAAAAATTTTATTGTATCAAAATTGCTCTGATTTTGAATCCCGTTACTATCTTTGAGTTTACTAAACTAATAAAGACAATATTTAGTTCTTATATTTTGCCATAAATAGGCGTTTCTTATTATAATCAATATCATTCTTATTATTATTTTAAGAACGTCAGTTAGCTGATTACACTGGGAATTTTTTGTTGCATTTATGCAAGTACTTGATCTTGAGCCGCTGTGGCTCAGAGGGATAGAGCGCTTCACTTCTAGTGCATTAACCCAGGTTCGAATCCCAGAGATGACTTGTCGATACGAATTCCACACACAGACAGCACCCCTACAGTGCTGACTTAAAATAGGGTCAGTGAATTACAGTCTCCTTGACGTGAGGTTAACCGTGGAAGGTTTTCGTGGTTTCCCACTCCATGCAACGTAAACGCGAATTAGTTCCCTCGAAAAGTTCTCCATGAAGGCGAATTTCGCTCAATACTTGAGTCAGGAGTTCTCCTGTCTTATGGATTGGGTTCAAAATATAAGTATTAGTTCCCATATATAGTCTTAGTATAGTAATCCTTTTTTCTAAGAACGCTAGTTGAAAAATGATCAAAGTAGCATATTGGAAAGTAACAAAGATTTAATTCTGTCATTTATTGCTGTTACCTTTACTTTATTCCTAACTTAAACAATATCACAACTACTAAATGCAATGCCTAATTTTTATATCTAAAAAGTGCAAGTAGACAGATTAGCTATGTTCTTTATTGGAAATATGTTAGATTTTTTAATCAAACAAAATTAAAATGCTTTACTGCAAGTACATAAAATATTATCATTCTATGATTTATCCTAATCATAATATTATCATCAATGTTTTATCCTTCCGGGGGAAAAAACAAATTTCGAGAGAAATCGAATTTATGTAGTTTTCTACCTTAGGGAATATATAAAACCAAATTTTATGCTCTACATAATATTAATTAATTAACATCAGAGACAAAGACAAATTAATAATAATACCAACGGTAAAATCCTCTCCACCCATTCAATAGGATCCCTAACTACAAGATAATTTCTCATAACGATATCAAGGTACATAAAACAGATGAACAAATGTTTATTTATATCCCAAATCTAATTTTGTAAGTAATATAACATTCTCATCCCAAGGACCAACAATAGTGCTACCCCACCCCCCACACTAGTACACTCCAGTACCCAGACTCCAGGGTTCTGGCTTCTACAAAGCAAGCTCCAGGATACCAATCTAATTAAATCCTCTTTTATGGTGAATGCATGCTTGAGGGGTGGGGTAAAAAGGGTTTGGGGGGGGCAAGAAAGACGTACAGCCATCGAAATTGAAATCCCTTTTTCGGTAGACTAACTGGCAAGACAGTTCAGAATGGAAGATAAAGCGAGATTATCTTCAACCAATAGGCTTTGTATGGAATGTGAGTTGAAGGCATTTGAAAGATTCTGCTCCACCCCTTCGATAGCAGCAATAAAGCTTTTATATTTGGTTGGCAATATAGCTTATGGCACGGATTTTCAATTTTGAAAAAAAAGTTTGTCTTTGAAGTATTCCAGACTATTAATTTAGCAATTGATAAAGAATGTGCATTGTCATTTTTCACAAACGTCTCCTTTTTATGCTGAGAGTTTCAATATTGTTTGAGAGATTTTATTGCATGCACATAAGTTTGATTTTTTTCTTTTGAATTTTGTTTAACATACTAAAATGTTAAAGTGATAGAGGCAGTTGAAATTTGCTCTTTTTGGTGATTTTTTTTACCTTGCCTCGATATAAATGTTGCTTTACGTTTTTATTTTATTTTTAGAAAATTTGCGTTTTATTTTATTTTTCTTGCTACTATATAAATGTTATATTCTGTTTTATTTTATTTCATCTTTATAAGGAAAATTACACAAAAAGAAAAATTGAAGTTCTCGTTTCGTCGTCTATGTAATAAAATGTTAAAATTTAGCATTGATAGAATTTATAAATTTTTTTTTATTCATTGTTATAAATTTTTGTAATGTCTCACAAATTTACTTTCATTTGAGTCATGATAGTTATGTCTTCAAAAAAGTACAAGCCATAATTTTACAAGATAAGAAAGTTGCAATTTGTTTTAATATTAACCAAAAACTTACTTAATTTTTCTGTTTATTTTACCAATATTCTAATTGACTTCATTTTATATTAAAAAATACAAAATATAAAAATATATTATACATTTATGATTTGTTATATTGAAAAATAATAAGAATACTTTATTTATAGAAACCGAAGGAAGCGTCTGAAATATGCTTAACTATCAATGCAGTTAAATACAATTAAATCTACGGATAAGAGACGTATGTTATTAAACAAATCTTTGAGGTACTATTAAGATATTACTTATCAAAAAAAACTTCCTCGTCTTCCAAAATATGCAGAGGGGTATAAAATTTGACGCGTCGTGAGCACTCAAAAATAGGTATCCATTTTCAAGACTTGCCAGGCGTGAATGAGAAGAAGCAAGAGTGATTTGAAATATAAACGTGAAGTTAACAACAAAAAATACGACGAATATTTTCTTTCCAGTCACATCAGCCCATCTTGATGCCCTAGAATCTTGTTTCATTTATACGAATGCTGATTCCTCATCACCTCTCTTTAGTGCATGGAAATGCTTTTTACCCTATTAGCCACTCTCCGCCACAATGGTTTTTCATGTTGTATTTTAAAATTTATTTTTGCTTTACTCTCGGCTACTGCGGTTTTTCTAGTTTTGTTATTTTGCCTTTATTTTCCTTTTTTGTAGTTAACTTTATGTATTATATTTCAAATAACTTTTGTTTCTCATTATACACTCCTGGCAAATCTTGAGAATAGGCATATATTTTTGAGCTCTTGAAACGCATCGTCTTTTATTTTCATAAGCATATTCTTTAAGCAAATAAAATTATTTTAATAAAAAATATCTTACCTCTTCAGTCTCTTGTGATTATTTAATTAATGGTAATAATATGTTTTATATTATTAAAACATATTTAAAGTAGAATCGTTGAACTAAGAAGTAATCATTTATCATTAAGAGAATAATGCTTTTTAAAATTTTATTTATAATTTTACAACAGTAGCTGAAATTTGTAACAACGTAAAATTTTTAAAGTAATCGAGAATTAAAAAAAAATTATTTTCTTTAGAGTTTTTATTTAAAATAAGACTGTTTCGTCCAAAAAACCTATATTATTGGAAGCAAGTGAAAAATTGCTAAATTTCAAAAGAAATGAAATGAAAGTAAAATTGCTCTATGCTTTTACTTTAATAACTTGTTACGGAAAGTGGAATTACTACCATGTACCATCTCACCAGTTTTTTTTCTGTATTTCTACCAAATTTAACAATTAATTTGTAAAATACGTAAACAAAACGCATTAAAGAGCATTCCTTTATTGATCTCTTTAGCGCCATCTGTCGAGAAACTCTGCAACTAATGTTGGAACTTTGAGAGAATGAGTTCTTTGGTTTCTCAAGCAGAAAGCTTCAAAAAACTAAATGTCTCTAAATCTCTTAGCATTTCTTTATTAATTTTTTTTTTTAAATTCTGAAGTTTTTTTTTTCTCTTTTATTTACTAGGGGTAAATATCAAATCATTATTTACTTCTCATATTTTTCTTTATTTTTTGTAATTATTTTCTTTATTCGTTGAAAAGCCTTCTGAAAAGAAAATATTTCTGATTTTAGAGCAATATTTAAGATAAATAGTTCATATATTAGTACTAACTTTTTTATTTGTTCATAGTCATTATTACATTGTTTATTAAAATATATTGTTTCTTAAAATACATTCTTTATTAAAATACATCTTTGTTCACCATAAAATAGTTTAGAATCTTCGCATCAGTTTTTGTTTTGCTTTTTCCTCTTATAATTTTAGAAATTTTTAAATAAAACATTTTAACTCTCATTAAAGAAACAACTCTAATTTATTTTATTATAAAATAAATTAAACAATACTTTTTTTAAAAAAAACATAAACAAATGCTTATATTTGCATGAAATAATTAGTTATTAGATTTTTTTATAATATTCATAACAGATAAAATATTTGCAGTCATTAGAATCCAAGAAAACTTTCTTGCATATACTTCTTTTTATAATATATTCTGTAATCATTCAATAAATATAGATCATGAGAAATAAGATAAGTTTAAAAAAAAGCAATAAGACAAAAACATTCATTACAGGAATATTTATTTATTTTTATACAAACAAAACAAATCTACCTTTCCTAGTGCTGTAGGAAATCAAATGTACTCTACATAAGCTTCTTTAGTGAAAAAATCATGGAAAAAAAAAGATTTCTGAAATTCTAATGATGCCTCATCATTTTATTATAAAGATAAAATGAAAGCCGATGTTTTTCAAATATCTCTAATAAGGCTTTCATCTACGCATATTTGCTTACGTCATTATTTCTCCACTGTTGCCAGCTATTGAAACCGAAATATTCAAAAATACTTTCAGAGTCAGATATGCAGTCTAATGAATATCATTATCAATTTTTCCGCTCCATACAAAAGTGGATTTAAATAATTTCTCCCAACTTTTCGGCTCCCTGCGTTCTAAGAGCAATTACAAATATTTCCGATTTTCTCTAATTAATGGCTTAATGATATCGGTTTTTCAATCATTTCTGATGACTGGAAACACTCATTAGTTTTCCCGGATATTTTCTGGAAATGACGATCCGAAAATATCTAAGCCGGAAAATGAGGAGAAAAAAAAAGAAAATGTTCGGGATAAAAAATACGTTTTCTGAATGCATTGCGTTTTTTGTTGTTTCTTACTATACTAAACTTGCGTAAAAATATTATTATTGATTATGATTTGCTTTGAAACGCCGCATTAATTAAATTAATTGATTTGGCTTCTTCAAAAACACATTATTATTATTTTTTGTAACTTTTGCAAATGATTATTTTTCTTTATTTCTCCATTCGAAACATCTATACAAAATTCGACAAACACCAATCTTTTCCAGATATAAAAGACCAAAAAAAAAGCATTCAAAAAAATACTTTCTTTTAAATTAAAGCAAAGAAAATACATCATTAGTTTGTTTCCTAGATGTGGTTAATGGCTTGAAAATTTAATGGTGTTGTAACAAAATCACAAATAGTTTTGAAAAATTAGTTGATGTCTCAATTTTGATTTAGTTTTTAGCGAATAATTACTGCTTTTACAATTTATAAATCTTTCCTGGATTTAATTTTTTTTTTTTTGAAATACTTTTAGAAAATTGGAAATCTAATAAAAATCTTAAACTGCTAATTTTTTCACTACTCTTCCTTTTCTTAAAAAATCAAATTTTGGAGCCATAATTTAAAATAAGTGACTTTTCTGTTTTAGTACAAATTGAATAAAATATGACATTATAATTAAGATACAATCCTAACAAGTACTACTTGCATTCAATTTTAACACGAAGTTTTTTAACATAAAGTTTTAATTACTTTAATTAATAGATAGTTTTAAAAGCTGTATTTTCGTTCCTGTTTTCTAAGTCATCGAACATTTTTCATAATTTATGAAATACATTTCTTCAAACAAATCGATGTGTTACAAAATAAATTTTTCAAATTCGTATTTCATAAAATACTCTTTAAAAATAAAATGACTTCATATTACACTTTCTTAACTACTGCTTTTGCATGTAATATTGATAATGTAGCTTCTTGAAATACATATATTTATAATACACTTTCTGATTACCTCGAAAAAGGAATTTCTAAATTACATTTGTTGTTTGTCATTATTAAAGTTTAACACAAATTAAAAAAGGGCTATGTAGCACTACGTTAAAAAACATATGTTAAAAATCATAAATCAAAAAAATCTATTAAAAACGTTTAGTAAAAAACATTTAACTAAAATCAGATATTAAAAAACATTTATTAAATGGCATATATTAAGAAATATATATAAAAAAATATAAAATAATGCTTTTGTTCGTTTTTGTTTTGTATAAAAAATTATACTTTTTCTTGTCAAAAATAAGCATGTACTTCAATACAAAAGAAAAGAATGTATGGCTAATTAATGATTAGATTTGAATTAGTCCTTGGTTATAAATTTAATATGGTCATAAATTTAATACTAGTAAATTTACAGATTTAATAATATCAAATTAAATATTCTGAAATTGATCCATAAATTAATGTAATTATATAAATTAGTATAAATAAATTTTTTTATAAATTGCTGAACTGCAAAATTAAAGTAGTTCTTTAAAGGGAAATACATGGAAGTCGTATAGTAAGTTCATAGAGTAGTATGATATTGTAGGACGAATAGATATGATCTATGAATAATTATGATAATTTATAATATTAAAATGCTGACTATCAATCCTGTTTACGATATCTTAAGGCAAATTTTATTTTTATTTTTGTCTTATTTTATATTCTATCTTAAATAATATTTTTGAAAACATTTTTTTTTTATAATATGATATACCACTTTTAAATTATTGTTCTATGTATTGTTATGAATTAAAAACAAGAGTTAAACGTTTCTTCAACAATGTTTTTCTTCAAGTAAATGTGAGAAAAGTAAAAAATATGCATCTACTGATAACACAGTACGCTTCTTGATGCAGAGACAAGAATTGACTTTATGTTAACTATGACGAAAATGACACTTTCGGTCAAATTTTTCTGTGTCTCTTTTAGTCATCTAAATTCATGCCAAAACAACCTGATTTTAATTTTCATCCAGTAGCATCCCATGTGAAAGAAATAGCTTAATAATAAATACTTATTTTTAATAATATAAAATGATGAATAGTAATGTCACATTCATGTCAGTAAAAAATACTGTAAATTTCTGACACGCATTGTTATGATAGCTTTCCCTGCTGAGGCTTCGCTCACACCGTTGGTCGAGAGCTTGAGGTAGTGGGTTGAATCCTTACAGCTGACAAAACAACTGGCTAATATACGCCCGTTAATTCCGCGGTGGTGGAAAGTCGACACATACTTAAGAAGTATAGAGAGAGAGGTATCTACTCAGGCATTGTCAACGTCATCTGAACAGGGTATCAAGCTATGTCACCTTCCATCCATAGACATCAAAAGATAGCTCACTTAAGAATGGGATTGGACGCATGACTATGATGCGCGCGTTGCTTTCAGCATTATTTCACATACGTTAATATGTTTTTTTTAAAACAATAGTTTGTATAATATTTTCTTGAATTATTAATAGGAAAAAGTTGTATTATAGGTACTCTGATGGAGATGGAGACTGTGAATAGCACAACGAATAAAAATTTAAGAGACCATAATCATAAAGGAAAAATCTGCCCTAAATACCTGTTTTAAAAGAAAGACCAGCTAATGTGAAAAAAGCAGACTTATTCGCTTTCAGTGCTAGTTAATATCACATTTAAAGCATCTTTCTGATTTATCAAGATGGAGGTACCCTGTAAAGAATTCCGGATCAAATTGCAGTAAAAAAAGACAAGCACTCAGTGTGCCAGCACTTTTCTAACAGCAAAATGCATTTTTACTGGAACATAATGTTACGGAACAAAAAATCTGATAAGCCTTTACTTTTACAGTTATAATAACCGTAAAATCACTGTATATGAAAGCATATATTGCAAATATATGAAAATTTTGCTTAAATAAAGTAAGTATTTTGAAAATGTGCTAATCAATGGAGCAAATGCCAGGACCATCTCAGGGATAATTTATATTTTAGATTGCATCTAGAACTTTTCGAATTGCTTAAGGAACTAAATTCAGTATTTATTGAAAATATTTATATGTGTTTACACATTTTTCTCTATAAATTTCTCATGTTCTAATTCATTATTAGTTTATCGTCCAGATGATACTTTTCTGACACTATTAATAAATTTGTAAATAATATAAGTAATTTGTAACATGATTGGTGGCTATTACCTAAAATCATGAAATTCAATTGCATAATTAATTTGGATTCTCATTAGTTCTCGCTGCGTTATGAATGTGTAATTTGATATATCGTAAATTTTAGGGTATTTATCAGCAAGACACATCAATAACTTTAGGTCCTAAAAAGGTCAAAGATGTCCATTGCATTCGATTTAATATTAATACAAAAATGATGAAAGGCCTTAATATTTAAAATATTCAGTTAGAAAGTAAACAATATATCAAAGATATACTTTCTATTATCACAGTATGACCGAGTGTTTGACTTAAGATTCTGAGGACCAGCACACAGCAAATGTCATTTCTTGCCTTGTCTGCCGAAGACCACACCCATTTACTCTGTCATCGTTTCTTTCCTCTTTCAACAAAGGAAAAAAAACACAATAAAAAAAATTCTTTAATAATAAAACGAAAATACAAGCAGAAAAAAAAGGTGTACACCTCTCATACTGAAAAAGGAACTATCACTCTCTTCAAAATGGTTGAAGGATCGCGTGCTTACTGGCCCGTTCGTGTCGAAAATGAAGGTTCCAGAAAGGGAGTGGCTATCCGTGTATACAACGCTCAATGATCAACCCGATGCCGGATCTGGAAATAAAAAATAAAAAACTACCGATATCATCAACTGATATTAAAGAATGCTGAGTTATTTTGTTATATTCTTTTCCCACTTTAAATGATTAATACGTCTCAGCATAATGGCGGTTTGGAATGACTGGGAATTAACGAATTCTTTTAGTGTATTGTTTGCGCATCTGTCGTGGTGTGAAAATATCACTTTGATGGTACACAAAACAGTTCCATTGTCTTCCATGTGCGTGATCCTGGCAATGAAGGAGGTAAAAGAAAGTCGTAACCTTTTACGAGCCATCGACCAATCGTTATGTAGTTAGCAGAAATAAATTAACATTAAGATAATTAGCTGTCTAATCATAGAGGACACTGCTGATGTAATGACTGTGCTTAAATAGAGGGTGTTTCTTAAATGTTGGCTATAGAATAACAATAATAGTTTGAGTTTGGGATAGAGCTGACGTAATTCTAAATTGCTATCATTAAGCAATATTACTTCCTTTCTAAAACTGATTTTTTTTCGAAGATAAAAATTAAGAAGTTGGGATTTTTTAGTCTTTCAAGAAAGAGCTTCTAAAATTAGTGTTAAAAATGTTTGAATTTCATGCAAGCCAAGTGACCTAAATTCGACTGACTATTCTTAAATGGAAAACTGTTAATATTAAAAAAAAAATAATATCTACAGCAAATTTATCTGACAATCCATAATGTTTTTCTCCCGGAATTCAAGGTTTTACTTCGAAATCCGTTTCATAGGTGACGCTTCATATGAAGGAATAATATTGGAAGTTTAATAATTAGTAAATTTCGAAATCTTTCAAGAATAAAAATTATGTTCTATTGTACGCCATCGGTCACATTCACATTTTGTAATCGGATGACAAAGACATTTTCTGTTAAATGGCTAATGTAGCAGCTTTACATTAATTATTTTTTCGCCAAACTACGCACATATTTCAATTGATCCCTATGAAAAAAATGACACAGATTCAAATCCAGTGAACATGGTGGGCAGTATATTCTTGTACAGCAAGGGGAATTAAAAGCAATTACACAGTTGCCAAAGCATTTCTTTAAGAAGCTGAAAACTCAGTACTCGGATGAGACCATGCACCACCATCCATAAATTAGAATAGTGGGGAAGATTCGACAAAAAGCAATTTTAATGGCCACGTAATCAAGCAAATTTTGAACATATTAAGTTGATTGAATATATCGTATTATTTAGAAAAAATGATCCAATTACACTTCGACTGGAAACAGCTACCTATATCGCCACACTATGAAAATAAATTAAGTGTTAAACTATTTCTTTACTTTAACCATTTTGCGATACCAAATGTTTGGAAACCACCGTTATAATTTAGGATATCTAGTATATTCTGGTGCTAACTATTTTCTTCAGAGTTTTTGCCATAATTTCAGCTTGAAACCAACAAATTTAATTTTTAATACTAAATAGGATCTCTTTAGATTTTGATTGATGAACATTAAAATGAACAAACCCCTAAAAAATCTAAATATAACAGATCGCTGATCTAAATAGGCTAATTTTATTTTATTTTATATCCGTCGTTGAACAGCAGACCGAATTTTCGGGTTTACAACTACTAATTCTCAACTCCGTAGCCTTGTAATTTTGAACTCAATACAGAAGACAATGGAACTCTAGGATCAAATATTCGAGGAAATCTGCCTTCATGAAGGACTTTTAGATGGAACTAACCCGTATTTGTGTTAAATGAATAGGAAAACCAGGAAAACTTTCCACTATTACTCCAACGACAAGGGGACTTTAACTCATGATTCTGTCTACAACTGAGGATATTTTACGTCATGCAGGCACCCTCTATATCCTTTACGTATTCTGACGTTTTTAGAGTATATTTAGTGAGACATAATAGTCAATTTATTAATAATAGTCAAATATATCGGAAGATGCCTTGTCAACTAATGACTACTTCATATAAGTTTCGATAGACAAACAAAATGGTGATCAGAAAGCGCAACAGTGACTAGAACAATAATTCCCTTTATAAACACCAGGTTTACAATATCTTTTCAAATACTTTCATGTTCCGGCAACACAATTGCCCTTCCTTTTAAGTACTAATCCAATCGTGAATAATAGAATTTATCTTGATTTTGTTTATAATTATGCGCAGAATTTGTCAACCTTTACAAAATGATCGTAAAACAAGTCCTTATTAAGTTTTTTTCAGAAACTTTGCTTAAAGCAGAAAGCAGGGATAAGTGCAGACAGTAGTGGCTTCATTTTGGGGAGACACTTTCCCCCTTTTTTAAGAAAAAAGTTAAATTTTTCCTGTCCACATGTGGCAGAAATTAAATTAGTTGTTGTAATTATGTATTTAATGAATTGCTTTGTGTCTAGCTACTGCACATAATATAGGTGACTGTATTTCAGTCGGACACGCCTCATAAGTACGAAGGTAGGTAGGTACTTTATTTACGCCATACTAGAGCTGCACAATGAGTCATTGACCACGGTCTAGGAAACATCACTGAGGAGGAAGCGAATACATGCCATCACAATTTCGATCTATGTTAGATTTGATATAGCTTAAAAAAACTTTGCAATTTATGTTTGGATTTGGTTGCATAAATAAAGAATATTTTGATTGAACCTTTCATTTTGTTTTGCAGTTATTTATATAAAAACACCATTCTAAGAAAAGGGTACAGCAGTTAGTTACGTAAAAACCAAATAACCACGAAGCTAACACACAATTCTTTTAATCGCTTGTGTCGTATAAATTTGCCTTTTATTCTATATAGTTTAGCTCTACCTTTAGTGGCATGGTATAAGTCAAGTAAGATAAAATATGGTGTGGATTACTCTTAAATGTGTCCCAAAATTGAATTTATAAGTTCTTAGAGACATTATTTCAGTACACTTTTGAATAAGTTCATCGGAAATGTGGTTGCAGTGAAATGTCTAAATTATAAGTGCCATTGAAGTTAGGAGTTATTGTTTCAAACCACTTGTTTTCCTTTTGAAATTTGTTTAGTATAAAATAATAATGAATGCCTTTTCAACCCAAAGACCATGTTTTCTCTGGTTATAACCCGTACTTATTTAAATAGTAGTATAAGAACTCGTACTGTGAAAATAGAAATCCACAATATTTTCACCACTTAATAATAATACCTAATAGATAAAACTATTCTTAAAGTCAATATCAGGATTTTAATTAAGATTAAAGCTCAGGATTTTAATTAAGATTAAAGTACGAATATTATTAACCTGAAATAGTTACTTCCATAAATATTTCACATAAATTACTTACATAAAAATATTTAACAAAATCTAAATTAAGCAGTTCAAAAAATATAATTTGCATTTTAGTAATTATTTAATTAATATTCACTTTCATTGAAATAAAAATTAAGTGTATTTTGCAGTAAAAGTGTTAAAAGATATACTAATTATTACCACTTCAAGTAAGACTCCATCATTAAGAAAATTGCTCATCTAATTAAGAAAATCAATGGATCTAATTGGTTATTATAAAACAAGATTTGTTGGAAAAAGAAAGATTCATTGCACGTAGTTGGAAAAGTAATATTGTATTAGATATTATAGCAATACTCTTCTGTCTTGAACTACTAGCTTCCCTTACGCTATTGTTTGGCATTTCTAGATTAATTGTGGTTCTATAAGGGCCTGATTTAATGGAAGCTATTCAGAATTCTTTCAAACTTAAATACGCTCATTCATACGTTTTCTCAATTCAATAGCAATTTAGCCGTTATAACAAAAATTGTTTTAACTCGGAATTGCAAAATTTTAATGAAATGGAGTAATGTTGAAATTTGGGGGTGAATGCTGGTCATAGTTGAACTCTGAATATTGAATTTGAAGTCATTTTTAGATGTAAAACATATAAATTGCTTTAGACAATATTGAGATAAATCATCAAAAATATCAAGTCATCGATATATCTTTCGGAAGGACTCCTTTTTACATTAAACTTCTTTGCATTGTTCTGGATAGGCACGCTATAAGTTTCTAAAATACTCACTAGGTAGCACCACAATACAAAAACATCTTTTATTGCTATTTTGAGTTTTGTGGTGACTCTCAGCAAAACAAATTGATAAATTTGGCTCATCATATGTCTCACTCCTTTCACATTAATTCATTTAAAACCTACTGATGGTTCTGCGCGTAAAAATTTGTATTTCAAACTGCAGTCTTCTCCGCATAGCAAAACTGGTTTTTCCATATACTTCAAAAGAGAAATGTATCGGGTGAAAACATTCTACCAATATTGCCCTTTCGCTTAACCATCAGTGGGTTGTAGGACAAATCCTCATTATTTAGTGTGGTTTCTTCAACTACAAAGCTTACGAATTCCCGTACGCTTACTACTTGCAAGTTCCATTTGCGTAATACGTAAATTTGAAATGGTTCTTTCTGTATATAAGGATCATTTCAATCTACCATATTAATTAATTAAGAGCGAGGATTTTTGCTTCCAGTAAAATTTTAATTTTTTTCATTCATATATTCAGAATTTATTTCCTCAGAGGAAACTGTCTAATTTAACCTATGTTATTGATTGCTAAAAGCTTAAAAGAAATTAGAATATATTCTGTTTCTCATTCTTAGCTCCCAAATGTACATTTGGGTCGGGGTGTGGTCAATTTGCGTGCAGATAGGATTTTCCTGAACTTTGTAATTTCCCAGACTCGAGCTCTTGCAAATTGGAAAATAATTTCTATCGCACTCCATAATTCATGCGATACGTTTTAAGTACCAGGAGGTTTAGAAAGCGAACACCATAGCTATAAATCGCCTGGATGGATAACAAAGTGCTACCATGAGTGATATGAACACTGCACGTAGGTGTGGAATATTTTTAACTTTAAAAAAGAATGAAACACATCAAACTATAATTGCTACTTTTGTTGCTCGTTAAAGAGAATAAAAAAACGCGAAATACAAAACTGATTTATTATGAGTGTTATTGAGAAACTGTATTGAAATATTGCACTACATCTAGAGATTAATAAAGAGCTTAGTTTGCATAAGCAAACACTATAGCTATAAATCGACTGGATGAATAACAAAGTGATACCGTGAGTGATTTGAACACTGCACGTAGGTGTGGAAAAATAGGTGTATATATATATATATATATATATATATATATATATATATATATATATATTTTATGGTGCCCCTTACACTATTATATTGATATATTTCGCTTTGTTCAAATTTTATGTTTGTAAAAATTTTATGCATTGTTCGAAGAAGTTTTTGCACAATCTGAAATATATCGTAAATAACAACAAAGAAGAGATGATATTTTTTTAAAAAAATATTTGAAAAATGCATTTGATTTCATTTAAAGTTTCTTTAATTCCTTAATAAGACGAAAGAATTATCTTAGTTTAATGATAACATGAATTAATTTATCGTGTTTATTAAAACATGTCTCATTCAACACTATAATTATCATCTGTTATGAATGAAAGCCTAAGTTACAGAAAATATACTTCTAATAAGGCAGAAATTTTTTTTAAATAAATTATCTTTCGTCATGCTTTCAATTACACCTTATTCCTTTCATTATAATGCAGTTATTTCAAGAAGTTCTAAAAGAAATATTTTAAAAGAAATATTTTAAAAGTTTTCAAATTAGCTTTTATGATATACTGAGGAATGTTTTTTGGACTTATTTGGATTTGGAAGAATTTATTTCACATGATGAAGTTAATTTGGGAAAATTAACTACACAAGGAAATTAACTCAAACGAAAAGATTAATTATTAATTAAGATTAAATAGTGAAAAAATATATTTGGATGTCAAGGAATTAAATTAGTTTTCAGGTATTTATATTAAAGTTGTTTTGAAAACTTAATTAAATAATTAAGTCCTTTTGCTCAAATTTCTTTTTAAAACTCCCTTTAGAAAAATGTAATTAACTTTGTTTTTTTATTGTTTAAGCTGTTAATGTGAACGAATTGATTGAAAATTATAATTAGTATTATTGCTTGTGGTATTTTAATACTTGGATAAAGTATAATTTTCTTATTATCTGGTAAGCTTAAAATCTTAATAACGAAATCTTCAACGTAAACAGTGCATACCTGTACATCAACGATGATTTAAATAGGAATATTATTACGATTTTTCAGACAAGCTTTATTTTTTTTAAATAATTAATTTCTGCATAATAAGGAAATATAAGTATAAATAAAGTTATTTTTTTATTTAGATTTTTACACTTAGTTTTTAGTTCATAGTTTTTTATAAAGTTTCTTTAAGTAAAAAGTAATTCATCACAATACAATACAAAATATGTAATAATGCATAAACTATTTCTCAGCATTGCGTATTTGAATATTCTTATAACTGAGTTATTCCAATGTATAATTTTCAAAATATTTAAGGATACATTAAATATTGTTTGCTTTGGATTTTCTACATTCGTTTTTAATGCTTCGAAAATTCTATTACATAGCATGCAACGTAGTTTTTTTTAAGAATAGCGAAAGTTAAAATCTCTATTCTTAATTTATTCTGGAAGTGTTAATGGATTATATACGCAAATCTAAAAGTACTTTTTTATTTTCGATCACACAATATTTTAGTGACATTTAATCGAGATTTCGCGTGACGTTCTTTCGTGATTAACTGCAGTTACAGTTATCTTTATTTACAACAAGATCATTCTATTTACTACCTGCTCATTTTTTCCCGTTCATGTTTACACAAGTAGCAACGGTCCAACTTTTTGAGAAAACGATATTACCCAGAAAATACTTGAATAAATATTTAATAAGTTGAAAAATAATAGAGATCTGAAACGACATTTCTTTTGCTCATAGACTATGAAAGAATCAAAAACTGTTGACGTATTAATTTAAAATAATTAATTCATTATTAATTTAACTTGTTAATAAATGGTTGCAAATAATAAGTGAAAGAAAACATCGGCAACAACACCATCATAAAATATATGATTTGAAATAAAACTTTCCATCATGGCTTACAGGCTTATTGAGAAAGAACTATAAAGCTAAAATTGTATGTGATGTTTCGAATTTCATTTTAAGAATAATACTATTCCGAGAAAAAATGTCACAACTACTAGAATATGGTAAAATTTATCTTGTTTCTGTCTCCATAGGTACACCAAAAAGCTCGATAGCTTTTACTGAAGCGCTTTGGTAATGATTTTGGTTAAATTAACAATGAAATAAAGTTTTATAATATGTGATAAAATATGGTAAATGAGGAAAAATGGTGGAAAAATGTGGTAATTTTACTATGCTTCCTTAGAGCATGGCATAAGAAACATTTATCCTGTTATACCTTTCAGTTTCATATTTTTCACAAAATTTCATAAAATTCATAAAATTTCAATTTCATAAAATTTATACCAAATGTGTAGTAATAATAACTACAATTTTAAGAACCAGAATTTCCCGTAAAAGATTAACATAAGGAAAAAATTATTATATAGATTGTTTAAATACAGTGTATTTTGGTTTTATTAATTACAATGATGGTGCTTTACCAAAAATATTATTACCATAATGCTTTAACAGAATTCTTTGCTTGGAAAGAAGTAATTTTTCTCTTCTAAGACAAGGAAGTAATTTCTCTCTCTTTCTTTCAATAAAGTATACAAAATACAACTTTAATGGTTATAATGATCAAACAAAAAATACCTTTTATTATTAAAAAAATATTTCAACTGATAATTTAATTTTTGTTTAAATGTAACTTTGTCTAAAAAAGACAGACTAATCCTCAAGTTTCAGTTAAAGACGTGGCAGAAATTCCCTATTACAGCGGACATTTTTGAACATTATTTAATAAATTTGAAAAACAAACATTCGTCAGTTTATATTATTTTAATAAATTTACGTATAAATTTATTTTAAATAAATGTTAACGTTCGCTTCGGACTATGTATTCGGAATATTTACTACATTTCATATGAAATTGTAGAAATTAATTTCTAAGCTTTGAACAAATACGTTTGGTGAATTCAAACAAAAAAACATTTTCTTAAAAATATTATCATACTGCTCTTAGATGTTGAATTATATTTTTTTCTTTCTAAAAATGGAAGTTGAGACTTGAAGCTCTAATGACAGATATTTAATCTTGCAAGGTGCATTTTAGACATAATTTTTACATATTTTAGAATTTTCAATTAATTGATCTGTGATTTCAACAATAATTTTAGAAGAACAGAGTATGTATACCAGTTACGTATAGTGTACAACATAAAAAAATGGATCACCCTAAAAAAATTTGATATAATGATAAGATCTTTACGTTTTGGAACTCAATATTAATGGTTTGAGTGGGTGATGACTTCAAATATGCTACTTAATTACTGGTGACCATATTTTAAGTTACGAACATTCTCTGAATATGTCATAAACGTACTTTCTCTTATTAAACATAACTTTTTTTCAATGGGTTCGGATTTTCGTCCCCAAAATATAGGGGGTAGAGCCAATCTAGAAAAGATGGTCCCCATAGATTGGTCGGAAGAGCGATCCGAAGTTTGGACCCCTTAATGTTAATTTCATTTACTTCGTGTTTCGGCATATCTCGAGAAGTTTTTTTAACATATTGAAAATTTTTTACTCGCAATTATAAAACACTAGTGGGGTGCTCCCCTTGCTCGCTAACGGTCACCAACCCCCGAAAATTGCTACCCAATTTTATATGGTTTGATTCGCAAACCAAGCTTGCTTCTAACTTAGGTACATTGCAAATGCACAAAATTCTAAGAATTCAAAACAATCATTCAAATCCATATAACAACTCTTTTTTTTTTAAAAAAATTACATCTTTTTAGTAAATACTAAGTCATTAAAATAAATTTGAATTCAAATAAATGACATGTAATTCGTTAAACCTATTAGAAATGTGCTATAGTATAAAATCTTAAAAAAGATTAAAATCTGCACGTCTGAGACTCATTTTTTAATGAATAACTAATAACAATAATAAAACAAATAAATTCCTGATATAAATTAAAAATCGTCAAATAAATTCGTAATATATAAATTCTTGAAAAAAAGTGCTTTCGACAAAATACTAAAATAGAGATCTATCGACAAAGACTACTCACTTCTGCCTAGCTTAATAGTATGAGATTGCCGCAGCTGATAGGGTGAATTTCGGAAGCGATCACATTTGATGAGAATGCTCTCTCTGGTTATTTCAGTTTCCGATTTTAAAAGTGCTATATGTTGAGCCACCTCAGCTAGATTTAGCATGGGACATTTTTAGAGGCAATCATTGGTCGATTTTCTAGCGTTGCCATTCGGGGAGTTGTAATGAGGCCTTTTTTGTCACCGTGTAAGAGAAATATATATATATAGATATTTATAAAAAAATTTCATTCATAAAATAACTTCTAATAAAAATTTAGTGTTTTTTTATTATTCTTTTATAAAGTATTTGTTGAAAACATTTTGGATTCTATGGTATACGATTTGTAAATGGCAAAATACAAAATTTGAGTGAATTCGGTCGAATTGTTCCTGAGAAATTGAATTTCAAATAAGTCGTATTTTGAAAATTCGATTTCTCAGGAACTATTCGACCGATTTCATTTTCAATTTCGAGCACTGCACGCTTGTCTTAAAATAGAAGTCATAGCGTTTTAAAAGTTTCAGGTGAAAAATGACTAAATTCTACAATCGCACACTTCGGGACACTTCGAAATTAATTTAAAATTTTTAATTCTGAAACCAAGTTTTCTTTGTACTTTAAATTTTTTTTATTAGTCGTTTATTAAGGAAGTAGGAGACATTCTCTTAATCTGATACACTAATTTTAAAATTAAAATTAGAACACAACAATTGCTGTGACGATCCTTATTGTGTAATAGTATATAACCTATGTAAATTGTTACGTATCCGCATGTGATGACCTTATAGACATTACACATTTCCTAGCTTTTAAAATGTCTCTAATTTCATAAATTATTTTATTTGAATCATTCTTAATCCTGTTATAATTAATTAAACCATTTATTTAATTTTTATGGCATTTTATAAAAAAGAAATATTTCATTCTTTTCTTGACAATGAATGTAACAGCTAACTTTTTAATTCAATATAACTCGACAGTGTCTCTATTAAATAGAATATTAATTATTTTTAATTCTATTTTTCTTTAAGGTACTTTATTTCCCAAACCACAAAAATGTTTTGTTTACAGGGTTATATTAAATTTTAACGACTTTTTCGATAATTAAGCTGTAGCCAGATTATTTAAAATTTAATATTAATAATGCGAGACTGGTTTTACTTTTGGTTATTTATCTATCGATAATTAACCAAAATTTGGCGATAATTTGCACAATTTGGCGATAATTCAGCAAATTGTGGATCTCTTCCCATGATGTTAGCAAACATTTATTTACTGGGAATTTAAGCTTCTTGGCTTTTGAACTGATGGGGGGCGGGGAACCTCAACCCAACCGTTGAAAATGACGCAAAATTTTTATATAAAAATTAATCGCTGCTGGTCTTTGTAAATATATGACTTAACATATTATTTTACTTTCTATATTTAATTACTTTATTATTCGATAATTAATTATTCGGTATCTATTATCGTAAAATCCTTTATTATCATAATATATTACGGAACTATTCATCTGATATACCATGATTTTTGCAGTAATAATAACAGCAAAATCACTGAATCACTCTAATTAAATTAATAATGCAGTAATATTTACGGTATAATATTTTACAGTGGAAATGGATTTTTTGGATGATGCACCCAAAGTGCCGGTACTTTATACATTACAGTATTTTTTTACAGTGCATTTTAAGTAGTAAATAAATATCCTAAAGAAAAGGTAATGAAAAATGTTTGTAATGAAAAACAAAAATATCTCCCATTAGAAAAATTTAGTTATTATTTAATACATACATGCTAACTCTCATGACTTTTATGAGAGATATTTTTAAGCCAACCTTAGTTTTTAATATATTCTTCAGGGCTTACAAATTTTACATTAAAGTCACTTCAATTATTACAACGTAAAGATTTAAAAAAAAAACGTATATAAGAACCTTGTAAATTATGCCTTGTATGCGTAAAATCCTGACGAAATTTTAAAAAAAATTGCTGGCAACTTTAATGTAGGATTTTTTCCGATGGCCGCTAAGAAAATCTTTGAAAAACAATCGTAAATTTTGAACTATGATTCAATAAATGACACATAATATTATCTAGTCTATATATTTTTATACAATTTATTCCGTATTTACTGATAATTTATCTTACTAAGTGTTAAATAAATTTCTATATCAAGTATTGGTTTGGAAAGGGGGGGGGGAATTTACAAAGGGAAAAAAATTCTGGTGAAATAGTTATACTCTATAGTAATGAAAAAAACAGCATTATAATTCAGCTTAATAAAACCAAAATGTACGGTTTTTGCAGCATTCATTTGAAAATCTTTTCCGTTCATGCGGCAATGCTTTATCGGAAATTCCAGTTTTCGAAATTATGGTTCGTATTATCAGATATTTAATAAAAAAGACAAAACTGAAAAGTAAAGGTAACCGAAATTTTTTTTTATAACAGGCTCTAAGATATCATGATAAAATTACAAAACTTTACCACAATTTTTTTAAATTTTTTTTCACTCATTATTAGACCATATTTATTGTTAATTTTATCAAAATAAAAGCTTCAATAAAAATTACCAAGCTTTTTGAGTATCTATAGAGCTAGAAACACGGTAAATTTTACGATTCTCTGGAAGTTTCGGCTATACTTTTTTTTCAATGTAGAGATATTTTTGCTTATGTAATAATATTATTTCATAAAGCAATGGTGAAAGATAATTAACAACGAAAATCAGTATTTATTTGGTCAATTATGATAAATGTTTGTCAACCAGATACATTGTAAACTAAATAAATTGTTTGTCATTGTTTTACGAAACTAAAATATATTCTCATACAACACACTGCGATAATAGCGGAAAATATCGAATAACCATTAATCATATTCTTATGTAACAGTTATAGCTTAAGTCTGTGGACTAGTTTGGTGGCTTACGAAATTGCCATATTTTCTCCTTTAATATTTCATTAGTGTTCCACATTCCATTCTGTAATTGTTCCTTGTTCAGGAGAATGTTAATTTTTTACCAACATACTTTGCATTCTTGCAAAAGTTAATTAAAATACTGAATCTTGTAGAGAAAGTATTTTTTTCATTGATCTTATTCAATAATGAAGCAGCAATTTTATGCTTAGGCTTTATTTATAAAGAATTTCTAAAATGACGTGAATGTCGCATTAATTTATTTGCATCGTCTTATGCAAGTTGATGTTTTGCTGTCAAAACAAATGCTTTTAATTTTATAATTACTTATTCTAATGCGCTAAAAATTAGCAATTCGTATTATATGGAAAGCAATCTTTTGATAAGACGATGTCTTTTAATCTGTTTATGTTGAATATTATTTAAAAAATATTAAAATTTTTCAGAACATTAGTTAAATTATGAAAAAAATAGTGATTTCAATTTCTTCTCACTGTTATTTAAATAGTCAATATTTAGTTTAAATTTTATTTTCTCTTTTAATCACTATTTGAATGCTGTTTACGCAGAATGTTGTTTAAAAATATATTATTTGGTTTTTTTGGAATATTGGATAAATTATGAAAAACAAAAACTCTAATTTCCATTTCTTCTCACTTTGAAATAAATAACCAACAATTAATTTAAATTATTACTTAATGCTTTTAATCTCTTTTTATATGCTGGTTCTGCTGAATAATATTTAAAAATAAAAAAATATTTTTCTGAATATACGAAAAATTATAAAACATAAAATTGTAAAATGCTTTTGTAAATATTAAATTTTACACCTGACAACAGAACCTTTGAAAAACACCAAATAAAGAAAAATAAAATACCCAGTGAGAAAAAAAAAACGACTGGAAAATCTCAAAATATGTTACCACGTTTTCAGCTGTTATGCTTGGCAGAAAGAATAAAAAAGACAGCGTTTAAGTATGCAGTGCATAAAAAAAGTTCATTGGACAAGGGGGGGGGGGTAGCAACCTTGTATTTTCAAAGTTTAATAAATAAACAACATTTTTTTTGCTTGTTTTTGTTTTATGTTTTATAGTCACGTGGAGAATTTGAAAGTCAAATTTTAAAATTGATTGAAAAGTTTCCTGCAAAAGTTCGGGGCAAGAGTTTTCCAAATTTCGGCCCATTAAAAGCAAGTTTAAAGATAAAATGAACTGTACTTTTGTTATGTTTCTAGATCCATTCAATTATAAAATCTAATAGTATGTTTTGATGAAGCGTGGAAGATTGTTATAATGCAATGATGATTTGTATAACAAATCACAATAACAAGAACTTTCTGTTAAAAAATTTTTTATTAAATTATTATGAGAATTAAAATAAAGAAACTTTCATAATGAAACTAAAAAAAAACCTGGATTTCGAAAATATTTATCCCCCATAAATCAGGTTTTGCATCTAGTTTACTTAATTTTGTTGATATATAAATTTTGGAATTTATATTTTTCCTTATTTTTCTTTATACAGAGCAAACAAGTGCAATATTTCTTATGTTTCTTCAAAGAAAATTTTTTTTTACTAAGTAGTCTCAGTTTACGATTGAATGTAAAATATGTATATATGTATTACCTCCAATATTATATGATAACATTTTTCTGCTCAGAAGATAACATCTAAATTTTTATAGAAATTTTTGAGATGTCTAGAAAATTTTAAAAGTCTCCAGGGCAAAGAAAATGTTAAAAATATTCACGACACATTCCTCTTTATCTCATGGAAGCAAGAAAAGAATTAGAAATGTGCTTTTCTTTTATTATTTCGTGATCTTTTTAACTCCGTAGAAAAATTTTACTTTCGTTTCCTTTAAAAACACAAAATGTAACTTAATAAAATATTAAAACAATTTTATTATCAAAAAACAATAATTTTATGATATGCAAGGCACTCCGAAATGATAGCCCTAAATATATATATATATATATATATATATATATATTTATATATATAGTTAAAACCCTCGTCACAAAGGGAGACACACAAGGGGTATTAATTATTATATAAGGAAGAAAAAAACAGTTTTTAAAATCTGATAAATCATTTAAGAGAAAGACAAGACTAAAAATAGGAAAATCAGCTTAATTGCCGATTTGTACAGATAACATTCAAAATAACTTTGCATTTTCTGGGGCAATAAAAATGGTTTTGGATTCTGACTATCTTAATAGTAATTCGTTAGACTCTAATTATAATTTTTTTTCACTGGGTGAAATTTCTCAGATAGCGATGAAACTTACGGCAAACAATATTATTTTTTTTATTAATTAAGATTGAATTAAGAAAAGCATAAAACTTTACAAAAAATTTAATTTTTCAGCTTTTATTGCAGGTGTTGTTTTTTAAACTTTTTTTTCATTAGTAGGTATATTGTTTTCAAACGCAATGTGTAATTGTTTTAAATTTATTCTCAAGTAACTGCTTACGCAAGTTTCAAGCAAACCTGCAAGTTTAATGCATTGCGTGTAAACTAGCGTAGTTAAATTTAACGTTTTTTCAAACTTGCATCGTTCCCCCCCCCCCCCAATTATTTGGATATTTTTGCGGGGTTTTGTGTTTAAAGTTAATGCTACATTGAAATCACGTTTACAATGCTATCTGTGAATTATCTTGGTGTTAATTTCTAAATTTCCAAAACTAATATATAAAATATATGTAATATATATGTTTATATATGTTTTCTTAAAAAAATATTAAAATATTTAGAAAGAAATTACTCAAAAAAATGTTTCATTACTTTTAATTCAAAAGTCATTTTTTGTTTTTGTAAGGCAGGGATAGCGTTAAAAACAACCACAAAAATGTTCTGCAAAGAATCAGAGTAGATTCTCTTTCAACTCATTAAAAGTAAGTCCAAAGATGAGAAACGTGCTTTTTTCTTATTTCTTGGTCTTTTCAATTTCGAAGCGTTGTTCACTTGAAAATCTGTTTCTTCACTTTTTCTTTCTTATTGCAATCTTTATTCTTCTTAAAAGGGATTTAAAAAAAAAAAAACGGTTAGTTTTCTTTTATTTTTAGAATAGAAATATCAACGCTATTTTCTTTAAGCTGATTATTGCTCAGGAAATTTTAATCCTCGAAACGTGCTTTAAAACTATTTTCATCGACACGTTCGTAAGGCCTTGAGAGCGATTTAAACTATTTTATTTTATTTTACTTTTCGTACTCAGTCTAAATATTTACTAGAAAAGCGAATTGGGAATATTTAAATTGGTAATAAACAAGACGTGTGACAGAATAAGGAGCAAAAAAAATTCCTTCAATTCTCAAGTGATATTTGTTTTTTTTTTCCTTTGCTGACTTATTAGACGCAAAATATTCTGATTTTTTGAAAAGATTATTTCTTCATTATTGGATGTACTTATAAATATTCAAAGAGTAATAAAAACACTATTCTTATTACTAAAATGTCACAGATGAACTTTATTAGTATCAATAAAAATAAGAATTTTTTCAAAGAAAATGTTTTAAAGTATGCAAAACATATTTTAGGTAACGATGTTTATAAATATGTTCTTTCTAAACTGTAGTTTAATCTTTATAATTACGTAAAATAAATCTAATTAAAACTGCTCAAGAATAAAGCGCAAGGCAATTTTTATAAATATATGTTAATATGAATACCCATAACATAATTTCTATTAGCAAAGCCAAAAAAAATACATAGCCTTTATCTGAACAAATAAAAAAGTTAATGAAAGAAAAACTATTAGTAATCTTGGTATAATTTTGCATTAAAAAAGCTTCCTTTGTTAAGATGGATAAATTCGCATTACATTTTCTTCGAATCATAAAATTATGGATCTTTTACTGTGTCACATAAATTTTCCTGAACTCAGTAACATAAATTTTAGAAATAATTTGTTTAAAATAAAAATATGTTTTTTTATACTTAGTTCTTCAAAAAATAATTAAGTATGACATGCAACAAAACCTTAAAATTATTAAGTTTAATATTAGTGCAGAATAAATTTACCCAATGATTTAATTTATTTTATGTTTTCTATGCAAAAATATAACAAGTTTTTCTAAAAGATATAATGAAAATTCTCTTTCATCGTGTCATTCCCAAACACAGTAGTTTGGATAACTGCATTTTTTTTAATTTTACAATTTTATTAACATTTCATATTTGATTTTAGATTAGGCTTTTTCGCTTGAAATTATAAAATCTTTCTCAAAATTCAAAAGTAGGTTTCTGACATAGATGTTTTTTTCCCTAGTTCATAAGGAAAATTTCAAGAGAACATTCATTTTTGCTTTGTTTTCTTTCTTTTCTAGTTGTTGAATATGATGAGTCAATAGATTTGGATGGAAAGAAAAATCTTTACAACAGTCCCGCATTTAAAGTATCCTCTAAGAAATCTCCACAAAATTTTTTCTTGAGTTGACCAGTAACCGATACGGCTAGTTTGCTTTTTGAGACAAAAGCTCAGTACCTGAAAGTTCAGTAACAAACTTATTATACATTAGAAAAGTTGACTATTAATTTATAAAGCCAGCTTCCTTCTTTGATAGAAAAAGCTTTATGTCTATAAATATACAAACTTCAGCAAAATTAGTAGATATTGACCGTTATTTTATACGAGTTTTGAATGAAGCTTCTTTATTCTGGGATGAACGCCCTTAACCTTGGTGTTTACTGCATCAAGCTATGACTATGAAAGTCTTGGGTTCCATCACAACCATAAAACATATCGACCAAACTCCCTCTACATTAGTGACGGTGGAATACGCAACGCTCCCAATCCTTGACAGATGATAGCACTACACTATTTCGCCTCGTTCCACTGCTGATTTTAATTTGACAACAAAAAAAAATTGTCTGCGTTCCTGAGATCATCAAAACTTTAACTGGTGATAACTTTTACATGCACAAAACTTACTTACGGCCAGTGTTCATACTTTCTTTTTTTTTGAAAGAATAATTCACCGCCATACTTGTATTTTATGGTCGTATTGACCTTAAGGTTAAAAATTTTTGGTGGTCACTGACTGGAGCATATTTTGCCGATCACTAACCATTATCTTTCGGGGAAATTTCTTATAGTTTATTAATAAATTCGCTTTCAATAAAATTTTTATGACACACAATAGAGAGACTGGATTTATCATTAATTGCGAAATTTTTTCGCTGTATTTCTTTCAACCATCTTCCTCTTTCCTTATTTAGTTAACTCATAGAATGATATACATTTCCCTTCATTCTTCTTTCTTTACTACTTCGAGTAGGTAAGAACATACAGCATAGGACAGCTGTATTACATTCAAAGGCTGTTAAATGGGCATAATGTCTAGTATGCATCATCTACAGCCTCGTAACATCATGCAAAATTACTATTTTTTCCCATTAAGCAGACATTATAGTCAAATTACTGTATTTTACAGCATTAAAATATCTGTTAACTTAAATACCGGATATGTTTTCTATTCTTTTTTCGTTCCCATGGTAGCTAGAAAACATTTCTTAATGTCTAAATCTAATAAGTTATCTAACATAAAGGATTAGTTTGACATTAGCGCTCCTTAGAACACTAGTGTTAAGAGGTTTAGATTATAAGCAAGAAGCTGTTACAATCAAGTTAAGTCTTGGAAATACTAAGTCTATTATAGAGCCGCGAAGGCTGAGGGGACAGAGAGTTCGCCTTCCAATGAGGTGAACCGGGTTCGAATCCCTGTCGATACGAATTCTGCATCAGGCTTGCACGGACCACAGTGCTGACATGAAATATTCTCAGTGGTAGACGGACCATGGGTTAGAGTTCCCTTGCCATTTGGTTAACCATGGAAAGTTCTCGTGGTCTTCCTCTCCATGTAACGCAAATGCGGGTTAGTTCCATCAAAAAGTCCTCCACGAAGACAAATTTCCCCCGATACTTGATTCCGGAGTTCCTTTGTCTTCTGGATTGGGTTCAAAATTACAAGGCTACGGAGTTTATCATTAGTCGTCGTAAACCCAAAATTGGGTCGGCTGTTCAGTGATGGTTATGTAAAAGTCTATTATAATAATCGCACTCTTAACTAATCTAATTAAACTTTTAACTAGAGGGATGTAAGATAACATCATGTTGATTTGATTTGCAGTATTATTCTAAAATATCGTAAGTTATTTCATTTAATTTTGCACAATTTAATTTGCAAAATTTTTTAAATTTTCTCTTTTTCAATACAGTAAATGACTGAAATTTATTGGCCAAAAGGTGGTGCAAAACCCATAAAATAGACAGAAACTTTAATAACAATTTATATTTTTTGTTTAAGACCCATTTATATTTTTTCGAGATAATACGAAAATATATTGATGGTATTTAATAAAGTACATGAAACAATAAGTTAATAATTAAAATGCTAAATTTTAAATTCATGTAAAATTAACTAATTGCGATAATAAATTTATTACGATTCAAATAGTGCATTCTGCATTCTTAATCATAATCATATCTTCGTTCCTAATCACAATTTCTTTGTTAAAGATGTTTTACGTAGATGCATGCTAAAAACTGCACTATTATATTTTTTATTATTCATTGAAACAATCTATTTTTTTTTATAATTGATAGCACGAAAAGTCGTAGTAAATCATTTATTTATCTTTTTCAATGTATGATAAAATAGGAAAACTGTAAGAATGTCTGAATGTGAGAACTACAAGAACTAAAAAAACCGTAATAATGTAATAAAATTAATTTTCCTACAGCAAAAATCTTATTTTTCAATATTTAAAACTTGTTTTCAAAACAGTGCAGCTAAAAGACTTTTAATTAAAAAAATCATCAAAGTTAAATTAGGAACAGCCTAATCTATAAATTGTTACTCAGAATACAGAAAATCATCATTTCCCTTTTTTTCTAGAATCACACAATTATAAGATAATTCTTTTTTTACTGCAAAAATCTAAATTATTTTTAAATATTTAAATAATTTTAAGCATTTAGTTTTAAAACAATGCAGTCAAATAACTTTTAATACGGAAAAAAAACATCAATGTCAAATTGGAAAAAGTCCAATCTAAAAGATGTTACTTAGAAAGCAGAAAAATATATTTCCTTTTTTTTTCTAGAGTTACATACATAAGGAAATTCTTTCTTATACTGCAAAAATTTAAATTATTATTCCCTTTTTCACCACATTCCTCACTGAGAAATACCAGTAATATTTTTTCCCCAAAATAGTCACAAAAATTCCCCAGATGAGATGCAATTGGAAAGTTTCGCGGGGAAGATTCAGACAGGTAGTAGAGTAAATTTTGAAAAATGAGTACCAGGTGAAGTGGACCGACGGTGTAATAACATCAAATGCACGTATATATAGATATAAAGCGGGAAATATTAAACCCCTCTGAACACCTTCCAAAAAGTGTAGATTACGTCATACATGGACCGTCAATTTCTACAGGATGACAGGCTGACTGCAATTGGGTTTTCAAAGAAATTCGAAAAAAGGGAAAAAATTGAAGAAAAAAAAATTCTTAACTTCTGTGAGCAAATGTCGTCATTTTTCTTCGAAAGAGGAATTCGAATAAGAATCGAAAACTTTAGTGGAAAAGTTTTATTCCATTTTTTTTTTCGTTTTGTAGTAAAAAGAAAAAATCTGTTTCTTACTTCTAACTTTAACCGATACTTTAAAAGCAAATATATAAAAAAAACTTAAATTTAAACAACAAGCCTTTTTTGAGAATTTTAAGAAAAACTCTAATAGAACTCTTACATTAACTGTATATTTCTACGAAAGTTCTTAATTTAGAATTTTACCAATGGAATTCATTTAAACTTTATATTTTTCTTATTTTTTAAATTTATTATAAATACAAAACATACATTTAAGCAACTTGCTTTTATTTGAGAGTTTTAAGAAAAACTCCAATAGAACAGTTAAATTAAATGTATATTTCTATAAAAATTCTTAATTCAGAATTTTACCTATGAAATTAATTTAAAATTGATACATATTTTTTATTTCAATTATTGAAGTGTAATTCTTACTGCTAGCTTTACGAGATACTTTAAAGACAAAACATGCAATAAATATAATAATTATAATAAATATTATAATAAATATTATAATAATAATATATATAATAATTATAAAAAATATAATAATTATAATAAAAAATTAATAAATATAATAATTGTAACCAAAAGTATACTTATAAATATAATAATTATAATAAATAAATATTTGTTATCAATACAAAACACATAGTTAAGCAACTTGCTTTTGTTTGCGGGTTTTAAGAAAAACTCTAATAGAACAGTTAAATTAAATATATATTTCTATAAAATTCTAATTTAGAATTTTGCCTATATAGTTTATTTAAACTTGATATATATTTCTTATTTTAAAAATCGAAACCTATTTCTTACTGCTAACTTTACCAGATACTTTAAAGACAAAAAAAATATTTTTAAGATATGAAGAAATATGTAAAAAAGTAACATTAGCATTAAGGGGTCCAAAATAGTGACCACTCTCCCTGCCAAACTATTGGAACCATGTTATGATGCAAAGGTCAGGAAGCCAAGTCTGGAAAATTTATGTCTATTTTTTTTTCCAGAAAAAGTACGTTTTTGTGTCTGATTTCCCAGCTTAAATTATTAATAGATTGAGATGGAAAAAAATTCAAATACAATTATATTTAATGTTGACTCCAGGAGACATCAAACAATAAAATTATTTTTTGACATTCCGATTCCTAAATCAAAAGTGATTGAGGTATCGAGTTTTTTTTTAATTTAGCACGTGTACATTAATATATTTTGAATGAGCCGACCTGGTGGCCGAGTGGTTAGCGTGTCTGACTGCGGAGCCGCTGGTCGCGGGTTTGAATCCAGCTCAAGGCATGGATGTTTCTTTCTCTCTGTGTTCTATGTCCTTTCTCCTTTGTGTGTGATTGTGTGAATGTGACCGGCCCTATAAACGGGTTTGTGGTTGTGTGACGTGGGCAACGCTGCTCCACCACCGTGGCTTCGCCACAGGTGCCCATTGGGTAACGAGAAGAGAGTAGCAGATCTGGCATTTCTGTGGCCAATTGGACAGCCCCCAAGTGCCCGCCATTAATATATATATATATATATATATATATATATATATATATATATATATATATATATATATATTGAATGAAATAATGTTTAATGAATGCAAAAGTGACTACCGTCGCAGATTCAAAACTAATAATAGGTTTCAGAAGCATATAATCTTTCATAAATTCACTTTAAACAAAAAATATTAATTTAACTTTCTTAACGAAAAGAATTACAATATGTAAATAAAGGTTGCACAATATATGGAGAAAGAAAAGAGCCTTTTTAAATCTTTGCGAAGAAGAAAAATAATGCAAATGCTTTTTGAAGAAAGAAATTAAAAGTATCTCTTCTTTCATAAAAATATGAGGAAGAAAAGATGCAAATTTTAATAACCCTTCTGTATTTAATACACGCAGTGGTGTTGTATGTTTAAAAATATCATATTAGACTTTAAAGCTTTTGAAATCTTTTATACGAACTTTTTTTAACGTTTCTATGAGAAAAAAAAATATTAAAAAAACAATAAAAACCCAGCATCCATAGAGTTAATCTCAAATCTTTCTTGCATTCATTTCAATAATAGTAAATAGAACTTGGAAGTTATTATCTAAGAAAGAAGCTTAATGTATTTGTGTTTTTCTTCCTTCGCACTGAGAACGTCAAAGCCGGGGAAGTATTGAAAAGTTTCAACATCTGCTACAGCACCAAACAATAGCAACTAGTGCTATATCTTAGTTAAACATTTCAAATTTGCCTTGCTTCGTCTTCTAAACTTAATTTTGTTTTTGGAAGCGGGGGAAAACTTTTTCTGCCGTTTTCTTCTTTCTTTTATCTTCTTACCAAACAAAGTTTTATAAATAGACGGAATTGTTCCAAGCTAAGACATTTTTTATTATTTTTATTTTAAAGCAAACCGTAATGGAATTGTTAGTTTTTTTTTTCTTTTTGGAATCTCAATTTTCTTTTATCCTATCATATTCCAACATCAAAGACTACTATTTTTACTTTCACATAATGCACAGAGACGGAAATTTCTATATATATATAGATATTTTTATTTTTTAACTTTGAGCTGCATATTTTCTTTTTTGTTTCGCCAGTCTTTTGTTTTGAAAATTATTTTAGTAAAATTTATTCAAGATGGAAAGTTTTTTTCAGTATTTAACTTTTTTTTGAACCAGCGTGTTGGATAACACAATTTTAGTTTAGTCTACAAGATAAAGAAGAAAAAAAAAGGAAAAACATTGCGGAAAAGGGACAAAATATTTTTAAAACTAAGAAACACATCACTATCAAACCATGACATATCTCCAGCAGTTTGTTAGAGAGTCACAATTGCAAACAAGTGTTTTTTCCTTTTCACAACAAAATTATTTGAAGTTTAATTTCATCAGCAGAAAAAACCGAACTACTGACATACCAAACATGATTAGGCTCATTTTCAGACGCGCTGTTTGAACATAGGCATTAACTAAGAAAAAGAGACTGGCATTATTTAAGAAAAGAATTTCAAGAAGCATATTTGGAAGGATAAAATTTGATAATCACTGGCAAAGAAGAGCCAACTTTTAAATTTACAAATGACAGTTTAACTTGAAAAAATTCCTTTAGACGAAAATATATTTTTCTGTATATTTTTTTACTAAAAATAATGAATTTGTAGTCATTTATTACCCATGGACTGTATTCTCTAATGTTCACATTTTATCTAGGCGAGTTGCGTGCATTGTTGCGTGCTGTTAAAATAGAAAGCAATAACAGCTTACAAGCAAAGAAACGCACTACCATTGACATCGGGATCAACTCTGGCTTGTCAATCGATTTGGCGAGTCTGTCGACTTTGGAGATTTCTTAGGAAGCGAGATACCCTAGAATTCATCAGAAACTTGGCGACTATTCTCCTACAAGAATTATAAGTGATGGACCATTTTGCTTTTGATGTATAAATGAAGCAATTTTTGTTTACATAAAATTGCATAATTTTAGTTTAATTCCCGAAAAAGAGATGAAATTTGTTGTTGTTGAAATTTGTAGTGTTACATGAATTACCATGCAGTATGAAATTTAAGCACTGAGTAAGATTGGATGATAATAGAGCATCCGTTACCCGAAAACGAGGGAGACAAAACTTCGATGAAACGATCGGTAAAATAAGCTTAATTCGTTGACAATTTAAAAAACAGTTTCATATTCCAGTCTGCAGGTCTGCCCAATATAATCTTGAAGTTTGCGGAAGACAGAATTCCTCCAGGGCTTTCGCTTCACTAAAGAAAATATATCAAATGCATTATGTAGTAACAAAGTTGATTTGACTAGCATAAATTAATAAATTCCAATATTTTAAAGTTTTTGCTGTTGTAGTTGTAGTTACTTTATGTCGCACTCGAGCTGCACAATGGGCTATTGGAGACGGTCTAGGAAACATCCCTGAGGATGATCCGAAGACAAGCCATCACAATTTTGATCCTCTGCAGAGGAGATGGCACCCCTGCTTCGGTAGCCCAACGACCTGCACTTAAAGTTTTTGCAATTGCAGCAAATATATGTAAGATACCCTCTAGTAAAATAACATAAATTGAAATCATTTCATATCATGTTCTTTTTTTACATATATTGTTCGTGCAAAATGATGTTCTGTTAGATAGCCTTTAATTCAGAAATTTTTAGCTGTCTATTTGGAAATTCGAGGAAATCAGTTTGGCAGGTATAAAATTACCTGAGAATCAAGTTTTGTAAAAATTAGGTATTTAGGTGAAACTAAAATTTTTTAACTGATTTGCAACAATACCTGTTTTTGTGAACTATAGCATTTTTGGTTACATAAAAATAATACTATTATATATTTTTCTAAGGAAAAAGTAATAATGATGTATGTGTTTTTAATTCCTTTATAATAGACATTTAAATTGTTTAAGATTGCATGCATTAATGAAATCTCTTAGATAAAATTATCGCATCCATTTTATTTAACTGACTTAATTTAAATGAATTTATTTAGTAATTGAAATTCACCATCAATCTACAAAAAAAGTAATTGAAAACCATTAGTAAAAATACAGCTAATCTCGATATCTCTTTCTGAATTAAGCATTTGGCCATACTACTTTTATTTGCTGGATCATAAAATACTCTATTGAAAATTAAACCTAATTTACTTCTGCAATGTCCCATAAACCTTATCTATATCTAAAGAAAGCTCTTCGCCTTAAGGGGAATTAGTTTAATTATCGGCATAATTACTAATAGAAACACCTATCGAAATATATTGAGCGAAGAATGTTTCTAAATCCCGTCGTCTACCTTCATCTGATAAAAGAAAATCCACTTAGCCACTCAGCAAAGAACGAATCCAGATATATTCTTCCAATCACCTTCATCCCATACCCCTCCTCAACCAATGGATGCAAGGCCTTCTTCTTATACGGAAACAATAATGAAATAAACCTAATGGCCCATCACCGGTGTAACACCACTACATATTTTTTTTATTTTTATTATTATTATTTTTGGTCTTCTTTAGCTGTCAGTATATGGAAGTATATGTCCTTCTTAGACTGGAATTTCTTTCTCTTAGTTTATTACTTAGGGGGTATGTTTTGTTTCCCTCTGCTTGTATATCTGTATGTATTGGAAGATTTCCAAAAAGTTGTCTTGGACTTCCACTTCGCGTAATGGAGTGAGTTTTTTGTTGTTTTATCATTTTTGCCTCCGTATTTGCCGTAGAAATAAGGAAAAGAAATCGATTGAAAAAGATGGAATGCCTATTCCTCCTGTACATACGATATTTCACCGTGATTGAAGCGTTATTGAGAACCTCAACTCTGGCGATTGGATAAAACTCCAAAACGGCACGTAGCGATAAATTCATTATAATTATAAGCAATCCTAAAGCTTAGATCTGAATGGAAAACATGAGATAAATTCAAGTACTTCATTTCATTTGGGCATGAAAGAGAAAAAATTTGTATCTCAATTTCAATTAGAGATTTTTTTTTGCAGATTTTATCTTGAATTGATTACAGCTTAGCGTTTAAATAGCAAGTAAGCATTAAATTAAAGTGTGTTTCTTTATTCTAGCGGAATTCAAACTTAAAATAAAATCCATCATACAGTAAATTTGACATTAAAGTGAACAATTAGCTATATGTTTAATGAATACACAAGTGGGCGACCTTTGTGCAAAATACGAACTAAGGTAGACAACGTTAAAGAGCACAAAAATATTATAATATTTTTGTGCTCTTTAACGTTGTCTACCTTAGTTCGTATATTTTTAATGTTTTAATTTTAATTTTGTGTGTATTATCGCACATACATTTCAAGTTTTACCGTATATAATAAGACACTTTTACAATTTACTCCAAGTTTAATAACTTATACTCATGTGGAGTAAATCCACGCATCATAATGATTTAAAAAGACGGGAAGTATAAAAGATATTAATTACCTACTTATTTAATAAAATCAAAATAAAGTATTATTAAGTAAAGGTGTAATAAGATAATAATTAGATTCTAGTATGAAAGAAATTAATATGCAATTAAATATATATCAGAACAACTTGAGAAATAAGTCATTCTAAGTCAGTGGGCAACTTTAAGTTTCAACTCTCTAGCTAATTAAATTTATAATTTTTAATTAAAAATCTCATTCAGATAGATAATTTCAAAACAAATTTTAAAAAAAGGATTCATAATTAACAGCTAACTAATCGTAGTTGGTAAGTATTTAAAAAATTTTATTTACAATATCGTCTGATATCCTATCTGAAAAACCTGCGTGTTTAAAATTGTCACAGACGTTGCCCATCTACATCATTTTAAAATAACTAAATTTTTCTTATGTTTAGATAATTTTTCCGATGAAAAATTTAGAATACATTGTTTACCATACACAAATACATTTTATGATAATTATATTTAAATTCCTTTCCTTTGAACATTTTAATAAAACACTTATGATACATTGCTCAAAACAATTAAAGTATTTTGTAAGTCTTGTATAAAATAACGGTATAAGCAGTTTTTTTTGTTGCATAAAATGGAAGAAGATAGTCACAAATGCAAATTTTTCTTATTTTCAAACTTCGCAGTATGCAAATTTTTTGTTTAACATCGAAGCGAAGACGACGCTTTAGCTACATCGAATTTGACTTGGCTTTCTACTGATTGTAAGACAAAGCTGAAAAGAATGATAGACGTTCAGTAAGGACGTTGTTTCGATAAGGACGAGGTCTCAACGAAGTCATTTAACAGAACCAGAAGCTTGGATAGTTGTTGGCCTGTTAGAAGGGGACCAAAGACAAGCCGAAGTAGCAGAAGCCGTTGTAGTTTCACAAAGTGTGATTTCTAGGATCTGGAACAGTGTTTTGGAGACTGGAAATGCAGGCCGAAGATCAAGACAAGGTGTGGAGACAATGAATTATGAATGCCACTCTTCTTCAACAACACCTTCGCCCGGCTACTGGCACAACTGTTTTGACACAAACTGTCCGAAACCGCCTTCGCACTGTTGGTCCGTATGCTTGCTGACCAATGATATATGTCACGTTAACAGCAAGGCACCGTCGTGCCCAGAGGGAGTATGCAACAAGCGCATGTGAGCTGGAGAAGAAATGAATGGCGCAATATCCTTTTCTCTGACGAGGCCTGATTTTCTGTTCATCCTGATAATGGGCGTGTTTTAATCTAGAAGGAACGTGGCCCTAGAAACAATCTTGAGTTTGTGCCCGAAAGTGTAAGGTTTGGCGGGGAGGGTGGGCGATGGTCTATGTTGGCATCTCTTTGATGGACACACAGATTTCCATATCATTTGAAATGGAGCCCTGACTGGTCGCTGATATAGGGATGAGATCTTAAAGCCTTTTGTAGTCCCTTACGCTGCAGATATTGGAGATGAATTCATGTTAATGAGCGAGGATTGCTGGCCAAATCATGCTAACTTGGTGAATGATTTCCTTTTAGAGGAAGGAATCATTCTAATGAGTTGGCCAGCATGTTCTCCGGTCGTGAACCCAATCTATCATGGTCAATACATTATAGGCAGAGGAATTTATGGGCACCTACCATCCCCGCAAACTCTCCAAAATCTGGAAAGAGCTCTGCTGGAGAAGTGGGACAGAATACCCCAATCCCTCATTAATAGCCTCAAGCGTATAAATAACAGATACCTGAAAGGTGTTCAACGTTGCTGGAAGTACAGGGTAACCCTACCTCCTACTAAAAACGATTTCTTTTAAGAAAACACCTTTTTTTAATTTGCTCTTCTCATATGCACAAATTGTGTTTTTTTCCCTTTATCCAAATATTTAATAAAACGCATTTTTTTCCTACCAAACAGGTGTCATTTTAATCTCATACAGCCTACTAAATCTGTCGATAATGTATATCAATCATTTAAACAATTTACCAAGTGCAAGATCAACCCACAACCTCAATATCCTTTAATTGTTTTGAGCAGTATATATCGATGTATATAATGATGGATGATAAGAACAAACGTTTTATTACAACACTTTAATATAATAAAACAGTCATTTTGTAAGACTCAAACGCCCACAACCAGTCAGGTAAACTAATGCAGATCAAAACCTACAAAGTGAAATAAAGAAAATTTGATAATATCTTTATTATGCTTCCTGTAGAAATACAAAGAATCCTTATTTTACAACTCCTCATTCACAATAAAATAAACCAGTTTTTATTTTTATACAGTTTTTCTGTGAGCATTCCATGACAGATTACTCCATGTAATTATTCCATGTTCGGGCTGCCTGGGAGTCTCAAACATATTTACCTATCTACTCTCTCAGTTATATTGCCAAGCTAACATCGCGCACTGTATTTCACCATCATTACTGTTGTTGCTGTTGTTACTTATCTCTAAAGGTCTGACGGCGTCAGACCAGATCCATGAATCCGTAGACGAGTAAAAAGTCGGAGACAAGGAGGGGTGTAAATTTCCTCCCGAAGAAGTCACAGGCAGCTTAATATATGTTCAGCTGAAGCCTGATGTTGGTGGCATTTTGGACAAAGACGGTAGAATTTTATACCCTGAGAAAAAGTAAGACATTTTAGATGTCCACTGGCGAGGCGTGAAAGGCAAATATTAGTTTTTCTGTCCCATGAATAATCAATGACTGTCCCGTCTTACTAGCCCTATACCAATCATGAGTTGGAGGCACCGGCCAAATCCTCCTATTTAAGTTTTTCATATGAGAAAAAAGTTCTAGGTAGGTAAGTTCATCAGGTGCAGAAGTTGGCATGCGGCAACTGTCATTTGCTAGACAGTCTGCTTTCTCGTTACCAAATAGATCCACATGGGATGGGATCCACTAGAAATGAATATTATGTTGAAGTGAGATGCACTTCACCTTGTGAAGGATACCATCATTACTGACCTAAATAATCATTCTGTGTAACCATACTGTTATAAATACTTATAACCTAAATAATTAAATTCACAATCAAACCTTTCAACTTGGGCACATTTTTGCAGAATTTTTTTTAGATTTGATAGAAAAGCAGATATTATGCTGCAAGTAAGCTACTTGTTTAAACCTCAGCTACAAGCTATGGCAGCTTGAGAGTTCCTGCTATAGAATTCGAAAATTGATAGCTATTGTTCACCATTAGCACTAATATAAAATCTCAGTTAATACTAAGGTTAAAATAATTTGTAGTACATTCCCAATGCTTAGACATTTTTTAATTTTCTTTTAATGCAACCATCACGGAGAAAAAACTATTGTAAAATCGCACAAATGCATGGTAGTGGCATTTATAATCTAAAAGAAAAAAATTCCAGAAATTAAAACGAAAATGTGCGATATTTAATGCTTATAAATGTAATTTTTACCTTCATTATGACCCTTCCCATTCCTTCATGTCATTCCCTTCATCGTTTCCCTTCATAACGACTCACTGGAAGTTCTGGCTTTCAAAATTAGACTCCTTATTGCCACACATATAGTAATCAATACAAAACTGAAAAGTAAATTTATCCAAATAAAAGGTTTTTATGCCATATTCTAAGAAAAAGTGACAAAATTTTTAACACATATTATTAATATATATATATGTTATAAACCATATTTTATTTTTAATTTTACCAAAAATCATTACCATAACGATTCGGTAAAAAATATTGAGCCTTTTGGTGTACCAATAGAGCCAGAAACAAGGTTTATTTTACCATATTCTGATAGTTCTTTTCTCAATCCATGTAAAGTTTCTTAATGTCACAGAAAATAGTTAAAATTAATTGTACTGTATAATCTAGTACTACTAATCATAACACTTTTCTGGTAACATGGCACATCGAACAATATTTATCGAAGTAAACATTCAGGCCTAGAAATTTGACTTTAGTTGCAAGGTAAAAGTTAGTTAATATACTAAACATGAGAATGCGATACATTTCCAAAAACTGAGAAAACTAGATATTGTGGTACTCGTAAATTTGCACGCCCACGCTTCATCGATTACAAATGTTTGGTCAATAAATGAGTGGGTGTTTTGGAGCAGCTAGGAGCCGATTGCTCTTCAAATCCCTAAGAAAGAATTAATTGGTTTCTCTAGCAAGCAGAGTTAACAAATATTAGGTCAATTGCCAATGAAATTACGAATTTCGAATACCTTATATATTTTTTATGCAACATAAAATTGTTTAATCAAATTTATTAACAATATAGAATTAAAAAATATTCTTATAAGGAAAAAAAATATATTCAGTGGCCGTTAACTGTCAATATTGGTTATTTTAAGATAAAAATACTCATTTTGAGAAAGTTAAAAATGAAAGGTGTGGTAGAATTTTATAATCTTAATGACATTAGAAGAATCATTTACTATTCAACAACGTTTTACAGTGAAAAAAAATAAAACTAACAAACGATGGAGAAAAACACTGTCAATATGGCATGATTAATAGACGCTGAAAAAATTCTGAAAGAAAATTACAGTACTTTATGGTTTCATTTCCAGTGAAAATCAAGCGTAATTCTGGTATTAAAAGTCAAAATATATTGTATTTAAACGATAAAAATTCATAATTCATTTCATAATTTTTCTCTCATATGGTGACAGTTTACTAGAAGTTCAGGTTTTCAAAATATTATTTTTAATACATAAGTAAAAAATTGTAAAATTACTCAATAATTGTAAAAAAATTGTAAAATTACTCAATAATTGTAAAAAAATTGTACAATTGTACAATTTTTTTACAATTATTGAATAATTTTACAATTTTTAAATAAAAAATAAGTAAAAAATACAAAACGGAAAATTAAATTTAACTACATAAATAGCTTTTATGCCCGGCTCTAAGGTATAATCAAATTATCAACTTTGAAACTTTTATCAAATTTTATCACATATTATAGAACCATATTGCATTCTTAATTTCTGCAAAATCATTACCAAAGCGCTTCGGCGAAAATTACTGGTCTTTTTTGGACTATTGAGCCATAGACACGGCAAATTTTTCGAGAAAAAAAATATATCTGCATCGTATGAGTATTAAAGTTATTTTATTTTATTGCTATAAATATAATTGTTTGCACTCTAAGAGAGAATAGTTAGAATGTTAGATAGACTAGTTATGAAATGTTTCGGAAAAAAGGCCTATTACGGACACCTTTCGTTTGGTCAAACGTTTACATTATTTGTATTATTTTTTGTCACTAAATTTTTTAAACCTTTATTTAAAAATTATTTATTAAATTAATTTATTTTCAATTTATTTGCTTAATTTTTATTACATTTCCTTTTTTGTTTTGATTTCTTCATTACTGTCAATTGTGCTGACTTTACCATTCATTATTTTGTTGTTACCAATGTAATATGTATTAAATGTGTTTTCATATTAAGACTTTTTCGAATATCGACTTAGGCAAGTCAAAATAATTCTCTGATTTAGTATTTAGTATTTTGTATTTAGTATTCTCGTCAATACACTACTTTTTCATAACAATGTAGTTGTTCTTTGCCCAAAAACAAATAACAAGAGCGAAAAATAAATCTAGTCTTTAGGATTCGCTACATTTCAATTTTTTATATATTCCAGCTCATAGATCATCCTCATATTTTTATGATTTCTTAGTTCTTGAGAAATTCAAGTTTCATTCGATACTTAAAAGCTGCTTTCAAGAACTTTTAAAGCAGTTTTTAACCCTCAAAACTATTTTTGCTTCAATTTGACACAAAACGACACCTTTCATTAAATTTTGTTTAAATCCAGACAATATATGTTTTAATAGGTGTGGGAGATATGTTTTCAAAAAGCAACAGATAAAATTACAGAGTTTTTAACAAATTTAAAATAGATTTTTTTTATTTCTTTTAAGTGTTTACATTTATTTATTTTTAAATAATGCTAATTGAATATGTTTATTGCAAAATCTAAAAGATTTACGTGTAATAAAAACCTTGAGAAAAGCTGTTTTTGATCAGAATTAATAAACAAGAATGCAGATTAGGGATGGAATATATAAATTTCAAAAGAAAATAACTCATTAGAAAAAGTAGATTTCGTTTTTTTTCCTTTTTTTTTAATAAATCCCTTGAATATTTTCTATTTCTTCTTATTTTTTAACTCAATTTTATTCAAACTTTGTAAGATGGTTTGAATATTTTCAATAAAATCCTTAATCTTATTAATAAATATTTCTGCAAAATCGATTGATTTTTAATGAAATTATTATTATGCAATGAAATATTTTAGGAATTTATTGTTAACAATATTAAATATATACATTTTTATAGGAAATACTTTAGAAACTTATTTAAAGCTATGAAACAATTCCTTGATCCTACATATGAGCCTTGATTACACATAAGAGGTCATATTTATTAAAAGATTTGGAAATTTAAATCAGGACGAATTTACGACATTGTTTTTGTTACAATATAATATAAGATTATGTTTAATAAATAATTTAGAAGCTTATTAAATTTATAATGAACGTAACGTTTAATGTTATAAAGTTCTTTCTTAAACTTATCCATTATGCATGCCTACAAAACATTTTTTTAAATTAAATTGATGTTAAAAAAAACATTTGAAGTATTTTTTATTTACAATATTCATCGTACTGTAAGAAAATTCCGTATCAAATTGCGGTTAAAAAACGGCACTCAGAGATCAGGTACTTATATACCGGAGAATAATTTTTATATATAAAAGATCTTATGTACAAAAGATCTTATATACAGAAAAATTTTATATACAAAAGATCTTATATACAAAAGATCTTATGTACAAAAGATCTTATATACAAAAGATCTTAGATACAAAAAAGTCTTATATACCGTAACTGACAAAGTATCGATTACCGCAGCGTTTTCCAAAGTGTAGTACGCGTACCCCCAGGGGTACGGGAACATTTTAGCGGGGGTACGCGTTCTTATGCGAAATATCTTGCAACAAACCAAAATTTCAATTTTTTTTATTTAAAAACAAAGCTAGCTATGAAAATTTACGATTACATAATTTTCTACTGGCTGTTTTTTGCGCAGTTAACAGTTAATACTTAGTGGTGTCAACAGCCAGTTGGGATTTTTAACGTTTGTGCAATTTTTTATAGTAAAAAATAAATTTTCTTTTATTAGTGGTACACAGCGTTACGAAAAATTTAGAAAGGGTACACAAAAGTCATAAGTTTGGGAAACACTGCATTACCGTATAACCACTGAATCACTTCATTAAAAAAAATATAATTATAGAAAATACGATATAATATTTTACGATAAAAATGAATTTTACGGCAAAATTGATTTTACGCTAAATTGGATTTTATGGATGATGCACCCAAAGTTATTAAGCAATTTATACTGTAATTTAATCCGGAATTTTTTATACTGTGCACATGATACGGACATATATTCACAGAATTCTTTTTAACTTAAATTGTTTTACTTTCAATAGCATTATTGCGTATAATGTAGAGTAACTGTTTAAGAAATAAAGAGAATTTCAACTTAAAAGTTTTCTATTGTACCAAAATAATTTTTTAGGGTCATAATAATTGTAAGGAGCGAAAATATAAAATAGTTAGTTTTTATTTTATGTTGACTTTCACATTTATATCTATCATAATACTTTATACATATTTATTTTTAAAAATAAGTTTTCCCAAAACTGTATTTGAAACTATACTTCTGAATTGTGCTTTAGATAATTGTTTTTTTTCACCATTAATCCCCAGTAAACATAATTATTTCAGTCTCTCTGGTCGCAATCATGACGCACAGAAAAAAAAATAACAAAACAATTTTTCTCGGTGAAAATGATATTGGAAGTAAAGGAGAACAATAGAAATCTAATGAAAAAGATTTTGTACCATTAGACAAGGAAAGAAATGTTGCTTAATAATGTAATTCTTAGACACGGAGAAGAAACTATTAAAATAATGGCTTTTTTTAATGAAATCGATTTCTTTCAATCCTTTTAGTTATTTCAGTTGAAATTGTTACAACGACAAATAATTGAAGTGAAAAACATTTAAAATTTTCTTTAATCAAATCTTTTGTTCAGAAACGTTTTAAATGGAGTAGATGAAAAGAGTATTTTTATTTGAAATTCAATCCGTCGGAGAATCGTATCTGTTTTGTTAATTGAAATAAAACTTTCCTTTCTTTAATATCTTGGAAAATGGGGAAAACTGAAAGAACCGTTTCCAAAATTTACTTTAGATTCAATCTAGGAAAAAAATAAACACAAAGGAAAATGTGTTTCGAATATTTTCAAAAAAAGTGAAATCCGCTTTTAAATTAAATGAGTATTTTTTATGAATTATAACCACAATCAAGTTCTTAATTTATATAAGTTACAAAAATATTTATTTTTTAAAAAATAATTTTTTTATTTACGTTTACTATTTTTAGATTGTTATCAGCGTGAAGTATTCTTTTTTACGCAGCACTTTCAATTTAAATGAATTCCCTGCAATCTAATATTTGAACAATGAAAGTTCATCGAAATATTTTATATCTTTTAATCTGGCAATTTTTAAGGCTCAGTTTCAAAAATTAAAGATTTAAAAAGTTTCACTTTTTCCATAATAAAAGTAATTAGTTTTTGTACTGAAATATTTTTCTTACTTTTGATTTGGAATATTTTCAAGATTGAAATTTTTAACTTTAATTATTTAAGAAACAAATTTTAACAATTAATCTGGAATACTTTTGAATGCCAATTAATATTTCCGGGACAATTGTTCTTATATTCCCGCTTCCTTTTCTACTGCCTAGACTACAACACACTTAAATTGCACGCATTATTTTCTTAAGTTGTAATTGTCATGAAAAATATTAAAGTCTGCTACCTTTTAGAAAGATGACAAAGTAAAACAAATTTAGCACACGCGCTATGAATTAATCAAGACACCAAAATAGTCACCAAGAGCAACTTGCCAATATGTAGCCATATGTATGTATGTCTTGCTCAAGGGAATAATCCATAATGACATATAGTTCAAAAATTACAATTATAAAAGGTCGAATTCAAAAAGCAACATTTTATAGAAATTATAACATTCCATAGAATTATTAAATTATTACATAAAATTTATTATTTAATTGAGTTATAAAATTTCGAGCTATTTCAGAAAAGTACACACCTATTTAAAATTTGGTTGTATATATATATATATATATCTTTTTTCCGGTTTTTTAAATAAAATTTAATCCCCCCCTTTTTTTTTTCTTTTTAACTGTTTGTTATTTCTTTACTTATTATTTCCCCCCCTTTTTTTTCTTCATATGTCTATAATCTTTCTTTGTTTTATTCTTCATTTTGAACTTATATATATATATATATATATATATATATATATATATATATATATATATATATATATATATATATATATATATATATATATATATATATATATATATATATATATATATATATATATATATATATATATATATATATATATATATTGTGTGGGCTGAAGAAAAGATTATATCTTTTTTTTCCGGCTTTTTTTCCGGTTTTTTAATTAACATTTCACTTTTTTTTTTTTTTTTTTTTTTTTTTTTATAAAATGTTGTTTGTTGTTTTTTTTACTTATTATTTCCCACCCCTTTTTTCATATGTCTATAATTTTTCTTTGTTTTATTCTTCATTTTGAACTTATATATATATATATTACAGACATATGAAAAAAAGGGGAAAAAAGAAAAATAATAATAAAAATTACAAAAAACTGGGGGGGGGGAATAAATAAATAAAGAAGAAGAAAAAGGATAAATTTTTTTTGAAGTCCAGTATAATATTACCTTGCGCACATCCAGTTTCGCACTTCAGTAATGCAGTAAGAACGCACTTTAAAACAAAACTCCTCTAGTTACGCTCAATTCGCGCTTTTGTTTTCATATTTTGCAAGCTGGCAATCTTATTACGAAAATATTTTAAAGTCATTCTTGAAAAATTTCCCGTTCATGTAAGTTCATTTGAATTCGCTACTCGCCTTATAGATTATGTTTTAAGTTTTATTCTGTTTTCTCTTTATGTTTTATTTTCTGTTATAACGTGTTATATTTACTTATTGTTTTCTATTTAATTTGTTGTATTTTTTGTAAATATTTTTTTAGTGCTCCTCACACTATTGTATTGATATATTTTGATTTGGCTATATTGATACAGTATTAGAAAGCACTAATGTTTGCGGATATAATCGTGTGGGCTGATGAAAAATTTATATCTTTCATATCCGGATTTTTTAAAAAAATTGTATCATTTTTCTTTCCTGAATTTTTTTCTTCTTCTTTCTTTTCTTTTACTATTTACTCCCTCCCCCCAGTTTTTTGTTATTTTTATCATTATTTTTCTTTCTCCCCCTTTTTTCGTATGTCTGTAATAATTTTCCTTTGTTTTATCTTCAGATTGAACTTATTTTATGAGTTCTGTTTACTTGCAGCTTATGCGCAATAAATGAAACTTATTGTTTTTCTAAATTTTCGTCGTGTTTTTTTGTATTTAGTTATTTTGCTACATATATATATATATATATATATATATATATATATATATATATATATATATATATATATATATATATATATATATATATATATATATATATATATATATATATATATATATATATATATATATACATTATATTTTATTGAATTAAATACACAATTAACTTTATTCTCTAGGAGAATTTAATTACAGTTGTTGGATAAGGGTTCTTTATAGTCAAATTGTTCTGGAAAGTATGCCTATTTCTTTAAATAAATAAGCATTACTACAAATTTTTCTGACTAAAAATAGTTATATAATACTGTTATGTAATAACAAACTGTTTATATATATTACTTAAACAATATTTTTTTTCTTCAGAGCAAAGCTGTTTTCAGCAGCTAATTTTAAATGAACTTTAAGTTTTATTCCACATTTAAAATCTCTTTCTTTTTTAAAAGCAATTTTAAAATAATTTACTAGACTAACTATAAACAATTACAAACTTTTAACTACAGCTACATGGCAAGACACAAACATGAAATTGGATCATAATAAGAGCAAACTTTAATTTTCTGGAGATTCCTACAATCCAGTGGCACTGAATATAATTTAAATATAACTTGAACCCACGGAAAGATGGCATTTCAATCTGAGTTTCTACATCAAAACCCATTCCTCACATTCTCTCAACAAGCCTTATCGCCGTCAAAGGTATACGACAAGAATTCCAGCCCATTCTCATCAAAACGAAGTCTTCCAATTCCAGGGGAGCAAAATTAAATTTCCCTCGATTACTCAGAATTAAATCTCCTCGCTCTACAACCCTTAATTCGTCGTGGGCTAAATGTTTCCCCGTTAGCTTGTTCTGCCGAAGAATTCCAGAGACCAAATAGAGTTTGATTGGCATGCAAACAAGTCTCTCTCTGCTTGAAGACGTCCGCTTTTGGGTAAAGACTTCCTGGAAGGGGAACAACCATTTTCCCAATTACTTTATGTTGATAAAATTTAGATATCTGATTTGGGTTTTGTTACCAACTACTGTTAAGGCAATGATATTTAAATGATATATATATATATATATATATATATATATATATATATATATATATATATATATATATATATATATATATATACGAAAATTGAATATTTGTCTTTAAGTACTGATAGGATTTTTTTTAAATAAATAATGTTGTGATTATATTTGAATTAAAATACTATTTTGAAATATATTAAAATTTCGATACTTAGCTTAGTATTGGAATTATATTAGTTGAATAATTTTTCAAATTATACTTCTTAAAATACTAAAAGAAATATATGGTACGTTTTAACACATATCAAAATGGTATTGCATATATATATATATATATATGCAATAATATTTTGAAATATTTTAAAGCTTCGATACTTAGTTTAGCATACGAAGTATACTAAACTAAGTATACTAAGTATACTAGTATATTATACTAAACTAAGTATACTGAACTAAACTAAGTATACAAAGTATACTAACATATTATACTAAACTAAGCATACTAAACTAAGTATACTAATAATTTTTCAAACAATACTTATTAAAATATTAAAAGAAATATACTGCAGGACATTTAAATACTGTTGTAGTGTTTTGTTATCTAAATATTATTGCAGTTATATTCCTTTTTTTGAACCATATTATGTAATCACTATTTTAAAGCCTATTGGTTTTGCAATACATTATCATTTCGCATATCTAATTCAGTATTTTAAAAATATTATAATTAAATAGCATATTTAAGTTATCTAAAATATTTTTTTTGTTTTATATGTTTATAAGTTTTGACATTTGTTAAAATTAATTCATTGTTTTCATAGTATATTAGGAATTTGGATTATATATCAAAGTCAAATATTTCTAGCAATATAAAAAAATTAGAGAAGATAACGTTTATAACGGATAATAATTGTTGAAAAGATCTACATCTATATTAGATGCAAGAGCAAGCAAATAAAATAAATACGAAAAGAATAGATAAGCTAAAAGCGTTTTTATAAAAAGCATACATGTAAAAAAAATTTATATTTCTGTATTCTGACATTATAAGACCAAGTTTTCTGACGTTATAAAATTTTCTTTTAATATTGGTCAGTAATCGGAACAATTTTTGTTTTCCTGACATTACAGTAGTTTTCTCAATTTTAGAGATAGTTGTTTTTCTTTTAATTAAAAAGAGTGATAATGAGTAATTTTATTTAAATAATAAATTTTAGAAAACATATAGTAAAGTTACATTCCTATCATTGTACAAGAAATTTTGAAGTGGTCCTAAAAAACCCATTCTTTATATGTTTTTTATTTTAAGTAAAACACACGAAAGAGTTTCATACTCATTTTTAAGCTTATAAAATTTTGATATTAAATAAGTAAAATCTAAGTAAGGTTGCAATTAGGAAAAAAGCAAAAAGCTTTAATTATTTTATAAAATTATTCAAATTACTTGCAAAGCCTTTCTGAACATCTAAACATTTACATTTATTGCTGTTTCGAATGATCGTGCAATATTCTTGCAATGATGCGCGCTGAACCGAAATAAATGTCAATAAAATAAATAATCAATGTCGAAATAAATGTCAAAAATCAGGATCAATAGTCGAATAAAATTCTGTTTTTATCATATTTCGGTAGTTTTCTCTTTTTTTTTTTAAAAGAACTGTCTTTATCTTAAATGATTTTCGCATCGCATTCTAAGCTACAGCGACGTCACACGAATTGCTAGAATTCATCTTATCTGAAACAGGACTGTTTTCTCATGAAGCAAAAGTTTCGTGCTCCTTTCAAAAATCAAGTGGTAGTTAACAGAATAAGACATTTATTTAGCTAAAACAAATAACCACTTTTTTAATAGGAGTTTTTTTTGTGTCGTGATATATAAATTCAGGCGTTAATGGGAAGGAAAGCACATTAAAAAGCTTTAGACTCTTTTTAAAGCTTGTAAAATTTCGATATTAAATAAACAAAACCTAAATAAGGTAGCTATTACTGAAAAAGGCAATAAACATTTCTTTATTTTTCAAAATCATTTGATTTACTCGTAATCATATATTAAAAAAAAATAACGGAGATTTTCTTCGTAGACTAAAGCATCAAAACATTTACATTTATTGCTGCTTCGAATGATCCAGCAATATTATTGCAATGATGTCTGCTTAGTCGAAATAAATGTCAATAAAACAACAGTCAATCACAGCGAGGAGAGAGAAATTGCTGTAATTTAAAAGACGACATTTTTAACAGGACAATCAGCCATTTTTCACTCGGTCATTTCACCCGAATCATTTATTTAAACTGTACATTTTCAAAATGATGACATCATAATGAGATTGAAAAAGCGAAAGAGATACGAAAAAAAAGGAGCCAAAAAGCGCCATTCGTTAAAATGGCATGAAATAATCCCAAATGTCTTTTTTCCCTGCAATAAAAAGATGTGAGAGAGTGAAAGCATTCAAAACGTTCTTTTCTCAAAAAATTTTATATCACCAGCAGCTTAAGATACAGGGATATAAACTACAATATTACTTGGCGCTTTAGTTGGCGCTTCCTTATATGTTTACGTGCATCGTTTGGATGAGTATTTTTATGTGTTTTTAAAGTTTGATGGTTGAATATTATATCATATAAGAAAAATTCTAAATCCTGAAGTTTTAACTTCAAATATATTTATGATGTACATTAAATGGAGATCGTAGAGCTAAGTGAAGTACTTTTGATAATGTGGTATGACGTGAAGTTTTTGAAGAACAACGCAACGTCAAATCAAAACAACAATGCTTAAGTTATCGCTTTTTTTCTAGTTTTTGCTTGAAATGGAAGTTTTTAAATGAATTACTTTCTTAGTATCATCTCTAATTTTCCTCTGTGGTATCAGAGTACTTCTTTGAAAAAAATCCTCAAATACTGCAGTTAATAAGTAAGTAAATGTGAAAATAAAAGTGCTTTTGTTTCGAATTTGTTTTTATTATTAAGAGAACTATTATTAATAATATTGTGGTAAACACATTACAGTATTATATTATTAACAATAATATCGCGGATATGGCTGAATATGACATTTTAAATGATATGTTGTTATTACCAAAACAGCATTTTATATAAATTTCAATAATAAAGATTAATAAACAATACAATATGAATAATGAACTATAATAAAGAAGCATATTAAACAAAGCAAAGTTTATTGCATTGTTTATTAAGCTATTAAGTTATACGTAATTCAAAGTGCGTCATTTGTTTATATGTTACATTTAAAGAGTAGTTCTATTTGTATTTAACGTATTTTTAAGAAGAATTTTTAGAGTAATGTAAAGCACGTTTAAACATAAGTAATATTTATGACGAACTAATCATCGACAAATGAAAATAACTATACTAATTATATCAATTTAAATTATCACCTTTATTATTATATTTCAGAACAAAATGAAGTTTTTTAATATTTTGATCGATACATAAATACCTAAATATTTCGCAAAAATTCCTATGTTTAACAAAACTATGAAATCCTCCATGGGAAAAAATTGCAGTCAAAACTACCAAACTCAAAATATGGCGAAATTTACCATGTTTTTCGGATTATGGGAAACTTTTCTGGCACTGAGTAAATTTTACCTCAGCACTTTGGTAATGATTTTGATAAAATTTACAATAAAGTATGAGTTTATAATATGTGATAATATTGTATAAATATGGTAAAATTTGGTAATTTTACCATGATAATTAAGAGTATGGCGTAAAAACTATTTATTCAGTGGAATTAAACTTCCGTTCGGCTTACTAAATGTATGTAATTTCGAAAATCAAATGAATGGTTTAAATACCATAAATTTTAGTTTCATTAACCAGAATTATGTTTTTTTCTGTCATAAGTGTTATTAGTATACTGTGTACGGTAATTTTACTAAAATTTCTTTCTCCGTGTTTGTAAGTGAATATAATTCTAAATTAAATTTTTGATTTCCCGGTTGGGATTTGGAGTATTTGCTGCTCATTACAACGACAAGAAATTCCCTTATAATGGACTATAAGACATAAAAGGTAAATGATAATAAAAAATAATAAACAATGCAATCAAAATGTCATACTACAGTAATAAAAATATGAGAATCAATATTAAAAATACTGTCTAAACATGAAGATTTAAAAGATTTTACAGTTGATAGATACATATCTCCAATAATCTGTTAATTTCTTATCTTTAGAATGTTTTACTTTCTTTTAGAATTTATCATTTAAAATATATATTGAAAGTAAACTTTTATCGTCATATGTTATTATCTTTTAAAATAGTTTATTTATACATTTCCCTTTACTTATTTTCTCTAATTAAGTTCGAAATATTTTTTTAAAAGTAAATTTTGTACCAAAATAAAGCTTGTTAAATTTAGAAATGTGCTCAGTGTTTATTTTATAAAAATCCTTTGTTTTTAGAAGAACTAGTTATCGTATTTCGCTGTACTTATTTTAGAGGAAATAAGAAACTAAATAAAATCATATTTAGAGAGACTTTACGATTTTCTCTTTCAATTTCTTAATATTTTTAGCGAAGTTTGAATTATACGCATTAAAACTGAACAACCTTGAGATATTTATTACTTTTTTTAATATTTTATTGTATTTTAAAATAATATATATATAAAAATATATTCCTGTTCATATAAGTTTTTTCAGCTGTTTTTTATAATAAATAAAATCTAACTGTTTATGAGAGACAATTGTTATAATTATTATATAAATATAATTTAACATTTAATTATTCTTTTGAATAATTATTGTTTCTTTTTCATCTAAAATGTGATTATTGTTTGAAAAATATGTAGCCAGTTTTATGATTGTAATTGCGTCAAGAAATTTTGCATATTGACAAATAATGTTCAATTTTAGAATGCAAATATTACACAAATTTATTTGAAACCTTGCATAAAAATATAATTTTGGAATGGGTTTTATTAAAACATTTACAATGAAGTTATTGCGGTAAAACAAAAGCAATAAAACATTAATTGTATTAATATATTTTAAAATGTTCCTTCCGAAATCTCTATAAATCGCATAATGTCTAAATAGGTCATTGATCTATATGCTTGCTTGTCATAGTTTTCTCAATGTTCATACATTCGTATATGTTTTCTATACATTTGAAACATATTAACTAAGCATAATTACATCTTTTTTTCATTAATAGCATTGGACAGAACAAATTCATGAAATTATTATATTTCTCTTATATGTTTGTATCTAGACTTAAATGCCATCAATCAAACTTTTCTAGCAAATTTCATGTTAAACTTTTTTTCAGAAATTAGCTATTATCAGTTAATAACAACATGTCATACAACTAAAAGAATGACTTTAAATGGCATATTTCATTGATTTTCTTGAATAAGCATTTATATTCGTAATTGTCAGTTTGAAAATGAAAATAATCTGTCAAAACATGGATTTTGATAATTTTTACAAGATTTTTATTGAAAACACTGAAGTATAATTTTTAAAATTTTATTTTTAATTTTGCTATATAAATATATAATAAGTGACAGATAAATAGTGATTCCGTTTCTAATTAAAAAAAAATACTATAATAACTATGAAAAGAAATTTATTCTTGCATTAAAAAAAGTTGTAATTTATCAAATGTTTGGTATTTCTTATGAAACCTTTACCCTTTAAGAACAAATCTGGGTATTAAGTAAAAACTACTAGTCAAAAAAATATATTTATTAGAATTCCAATTAATAATTAAGCAATGAAAAGATAAAAACAATAGGAATATTAGGATATGTATTCTTAAAAGGATAATTCAATTAAAAATGTGATTTAAGAAAGCAGTTTATTTAATGACTATATATATAACTTTTATTTTACAACTTTTATTCACTTGACTCAATGTTTATTTGACTTTAGTTAAATTTCGACCCCCTTCCTCAGATAGTGTCATAACGCATAGAAATCTTAAAAATAATGGAATAATTTAACTCCTTAAATGAAATTACAGTTACGTGATTTAATAATTCAATTTTTTCCCGATAATAAAGCTGCTTCCTTGGAGTATTATAGGAAAATGATTTCAATTCTACTTGATCTATTTAACTGCGACAGAAAAAATAAAAAATATATAAAATTCAAATCTATAACTGCATTAAAAAATTGTATTGCTGTACTTCTAGCATTTTTTGCGATAAAATACATTTTATTCATAAAATTCATTTGTACATTTTTTTTATTAACATTTTATTTTAAGCGTATTTTTGTTCTTACTTTCAATTTGATTTCTTCATTCTGATTTGATTTTTTGAAAAGTCACTAAATCATCATTCAAATTATTCTTAAAATATATTACTTTAAACGCTAAATATTTGAATTAGTTTTTTACTTATAAAATTCCTTATTAAATAAATAAGAAAAGTTCTTTTAGTTCATAACCTAACGCAACGTTTTCTGCTGTTTAGTTTTCTAATAAAAAATTCTTCATGAGTTGTTTCAATCATTTCAAATTGACAAAAAAAGATAAAATTTAAGACATTTAATAAATTTCAAAATTTTCTAGCATTGTTCAAGAAAAATATGTCTCTAAATTTTTCCTCAAAATTACATTACATTCAATAATTAGTTACATAAGTCAAATTTCCATGAAAAACTGGGAAAATAATAATTATAATGATGAAAATATTAATCTATCATGCTTTATTACAAGTATTACTATCCGCAATTATGCTAGTTAAGTAATCTTATGTAATCTTATTATTTGTAATCTCATTTTGTATTCTTAAGTATTTTCTGCTTTTCTTTTGTAATCTTTCTTATTCTTTTTCTGTTTTCTTAGTAAGTTTAGAAACGCAAAATGCAGATTTTTTACAGATACTAGTCTTTTTTCTATAACTTAAATTAATGTCATTTTAAACATTTAGTTTACTTTCTATGACTTTTATAATGAAAAAGCATTTTTATGAACTTAACTGGTTAGGAAGCTATCTTGAATATTTTCATTATAAACTGTTTACAAACAAAAATTTATTTTTAACTCATCTATCCGTTAGAAAATCTAACAATATTACTAAA